>NW_027226479.1:0-47091 GCF_022539635.2 Chironomus tepperi
TTTGTTGATGATTGTGAAGATAATGGAATTGAAACATGCGTTGGACGTGTTGAATGTGATGATGATGTTGAGGATGAAGTAGTTGATGGTGTGTATTTTGAGATATTGGATGCTTATTATTGGAATTTGGGCTGCGGCAAGCCTCAATTGATGAATTTTCGATGACTGTGCCTTCAAGTTTGAGTTGAACTTAATTCTGTGATAATAGACTATGTTGGGAATGTTTCAAGTAGATGTCAATAAGGGGAATGACACTGATGCAGGAGAGCACCATGCATATCCGATGCTTATGTCAATGCTAGTTTCATTCTTATAAGTGGAATTTGTGATAGATCCTGTCAGGAGTGCACGGTGATTCAGCAGTAAAATTTGTTTCATGTGAATTTTGTTGCTGTATCTGGATGATCTGTGGGAACTGCTGTTGACTGATGCATGGAAATTGTAGGTGTCAATAGATTTCAACTGGCTCCTTGAGTATCAAGTAATGACCGACATTGTTGATTCAAAATTGAGCATTGCTGAGCTTTCTGTGTTGCTGGATGTCAAGTCTTCCAAATCCCCATCTACCCACCATCCCCACCCCCACACGTCAACACCTCATGCATCAGTCGTCCTTTCAACTCCATTCTCATCACCATAATACATCAACCCCAAAACCTCACAACTGTCCCAATATAACTAAATCCTTTAATTCTTATTCTTCCTATATAAAATGGCAAATTCTTCGATGCCGTCACAGTCACAGCATTCTTCACCAATGCTCCATGCGATGAATTATTCCAGACAAAATTTGAATTCTCCAAATACTCAATCGATGAATTTGCAAATCTCACAGATCCATCAAGAGAATAGTAAGAGTCCAGTTGGATGTGACAGTTGAATTCGTCCAATTTGAAGCTCACCGTTGACTAAAGCTCGTCCGATGAATGAACTGATGCTTGGAGAAAATGATCCAACTCGAACACCATCGGTGAGAATGGCGTTGGTGGAGTCGAATGGCTTCCATGTTTGGGCTGAAACAGGAGGTTGGAATTTGACTGTGATTAGACAGGTCTGAGAGACATGGAGAGAGAAGAGAGACTCGGGAGAGAGGAGAGAGACTAGGGAGAGAGAGAATGAGAGAGATGAGAGAGAATGAGAGAAAATGAGAGAGAATGAGAGAGAATGAGAAAGAATGAGAGAGAATTAGAGAGAATGAGAGAGAATGAGAAAGAATGAGAGTGAATGAGAGAGAATGAGAGAGAATGAGAAAGGAGAGACCCTCAACTAAACCCCTCCCAACCCTGAAAAATTCAAGGACAAAACCAACAATTAAGAATAATTAATTAAAAACTTTCAACTTACAGCATCCAGATGCACAACTTGTTCTCATCGTAAGCGTAGAATTTTCCATTAAAAGTAAACTTCGTTGTTTGAATGAGTTTTGCACCAGAATTGTTCGTTGCAGTTCCTAATTGCTGTAAATATGAGAATAGTTTAAAGGATAATTAATTGAATTTAATTTGATAAATTATCATGAATGTTGTTTACGTTGACGGCAAATCAAGTTGCAATTGAGGTTGTAAAGTTAATTTGTTGATTTTTGGATAATTAGTTTTGAATTATCAGTAAGTGTATTCATCATGTGGATTGCAGGAGGGTAGGGAATAATTGTTTAAGGATGGGAGGAGGGTGGGGTTTGAATGACTGCAATTTAGAGGCATTTATTGAATTTTTCATAGTAAAATCTGAGTAAATTCATGAATTTCAACCAAAACGGAGAGAATGGGGGAGGATGGCCACCCAACCCACCCTCTTGACTGCTTCCCTGATGGATTCATTATCGACACCAGTGGTCGAGGTAACCTTTTAATTTTCACAGCACTCATTGATGGTAAGTCATGTCCAAAACCACACACAGCATGTGTTTTCAATGATATATGGCAGCATACTTGTGTGTCGCGGCACATAGATTGTCCAACACTGACCCTACATCAGTGGTGGACAACCTGAGTGACTCCAATCAGTGTGACCCTGGTGTGATTAAGCATTTAAGGGGTTTTGTGGCTCTCAACCCTTATGTGCTCAACCACATCAGGATCACACTGGCTCTGAATCACTCAGGTTGACCATCACTGATGTAGATCAGTGCTGGGCAACCTGCAATGTAAAAATAATCAAAAATTCCATTCACCGTATTATGCTGTATGTGGCTTCAGTCAATGCTTATTAACCAACAAAGTGTGCCGCAACACACAAGTCACCCACCACTGTATCTCCACAACAAACAATATTTTGTGCTGATTATGAACTTCTCAATTGAACTAATTGATGAGCTATAAAATTATATTAATTAATTATCAATAAATCAATTAGTCAGCATAATATTTATGAAGCATGTTAAATTGTTTATTAATATACAGTAATTATGTCATTTATTCAGAAATATTAAGCTGGCTGAAGTGCAGTTTTTTTTGTGTTTTTGAATAAAAACGTAAATCGTCAGTCAAAATAATGATGTGAATGGAATTGAAATGAAGGTTTTGGATGCAAAGTGGTCAATTCGGTCAATTTGGTCAATTGACTGACGGTCATCGAAGACAGTCCATCGAATATCATCTACCATTGGCAGTCAATGGCGACGATTGACAAGTCAATGGCGACCGGCAAGTTAATGGCGGCCGGCAAATTAATGGCAAACGATCAGTCAATGGCAACCGGCCGTCTCATACGACTGGTGGTCGTCTGACGGCCATTGACACCTCCCACTGACAGTCAGTCAGCCACTAATGTCACCAACAAATGCCCAAACCCTCCCAATTCCCCAAATTTCCTCACTTTTTTACAGCATATTGTCTTCATCCTCACTCCATCAATGAATCTAGTCTTAATGACAGCATTAAAATTATCATCACATATGTATCCTGGCTTCCATGTTGATATGTCTGGACATGATGGTGCATATGCACAATTTTCACATCTTATAAGCACTGGAAAGTCATCAATTTGTCAAATTCTAACCTCAAAATTCTCAAAATTTTAATTTTTACCAAAAAGTCCACAAAAAATCACAAAAATTTCTCCAACTCTCAACCTGTCGACCATTTCACTCAAATTTTTATCACAGAACTAAGAAAAGTTGCGAAAAAAATCATAGATTTTATTCTATTTGCCGCTCCTTTATTCTTTTTGGACATTTACATTTAAAATTCATAATTTATTTTGAAATTAGCTTTTTATATCAGTTCGGATGATCATCAAGAATCAATAAAGGTAACTGTATGGTGATAAATGAGGTATTGGGATTTGTGATGATTCAAGTTGATGGTATGTAGAGGTTATTGGATGATTAGTTATGGGGATCATGACATGGAGATTGATTTTGAGCAAATATGATGGGTTAAACTACTCGAAAGTATCCAAAACAGCACAAATTGGCTGATCAGTCAACAATCCGACTCAGAGGTGAGGCCTCCCAACATGACTCTGTCTTCAAGTCCTATTTGATTGAAGCGGATTTACATGAGAGCAGAGCTACTGTTGGCTTGGAGTAAGATTTGTCAATGTATTCAGGAGGTAGAGGAAGGGCGGAATGGTTTGGAAGTAGCTCATTGCCTGCATTTCATACCAACACCTCTCCATCTGCTTCTGTTCTTCCCTTCGCACACCTTTGCCCATTTACCCCTTCTCCTTTCTTCCGTTTCTCGAATTCCTCAAATGTATTGATGTTCACCCAAAAAAATGTGATTTTGTCATCATTCAACATTCTTTTGTTATTTTTCTTCTTAGAATTCCCTACGAGTTAATATTCCCATTACAATAAACTATGAGCAAATGGCTAATAAAATGAAATTTAAGAATCAAATCTAAAAGCTTGTGTTAAACACAAAGAATGAGCATCATTTTAATTTAAGACTCAGCAGGTGAAATAAATCTTGAAGACTTGGAGATATTTCTTGTCTTTAGATATTGTCAGAAAAGAACGAATGGAAAGCGACATTCTTGCATAAAGCCTGAACGGCTGCAAATGAAATTGACATTAAGTTGATGCAATTTACAATTCTAAGTGCAGTCCTACTTGGCTTGAATCTAGTCTAAGGTTGGGTTTCGTCGAATCTGGGCTGATGCAAGAGTCACATTGACTTAGGTCCTAGGTGTTATCAGGGCCGGATTTTCGACAATTTAAAAATCATGTGCCATCCGGGCAGAAGGTCAACCCTCAATTTTTTAGGACCAAAACCCTCAACTCCCCTCTCAAAATGTTCATCATTTTGACGGCAACCCATGTAGTACTCTTGTAAACACATTGTGCTGTTAGGGAAATATCCACTCATTATTACAAGTAACACAGTAAACCAATATTGCGAATGGTCAAGAGTTGAGTTACCTCAAATGTGCAAATTCAAAAGACAATCAATTGCGTAACAATACTAATGGATTCATAAGTACAATTATTGCATTTATAATCTGACATAGCTCTTGATTATTACAGTTCATTTAGCAGTTTGCTAATTTTAGCACTAGTGTGTCGCGACACATATTTTGGATTACAATGAGGAGAAGTGGGTGTATTTGGCTATAGCGTGTCTCTATGTAGAAGGAAGTATCTCAACATGCTGTTCTTAGCATTGCCTAACTTCCAAACGTTCCCTAAGCAACAGTCAATCTACAATTTTAGTTCAAAAAATTCTAGAAAAATTCAATAAAATGTAAAAAATACATCAACTTATAATAATCGTTAATTAAACTGTGACCGACGATTATAATTAACTTCCAATTCTCTCATTATTCATTATATATTTTTGTGCAAATCATCATTTCTGTCGGAAGTATTAGTACGTCACATACTGAAATTAATCTGGATAAATTAAATCATGCATTGGATAATTAACAAATCTCTTTAGCAGGCAGGCAAGGGGTCGTTCACTTGTAGTAAGTATAGTTTATTGATCAGGCAAAAAAATATGTTTTATAGCATTCAATATAAAAATTATAAACGGTTGAATGCGGTCGATTGGTTCTTTCGATCTTCTTGCATCACTGAATGCATTTATATACTAGAAAAATAACCAGAAAAAAAGAAGAAGAAGAAAGAGGAGATTGAAAAGCTAGTTTTAACATTTTTGTAAGTTATGGGATGGAGTTGAGGTGCAGTTTGACTTAGTCTGGAATATAATTTATTATAATTTATTATTTATTATAATTTATTATTTATTATAATTTATTATTTATTATAATTTATTATTTATTATAATTTATTATTTATTATAATTTATTATAATTATTATAATTTATTATAATTATTATAATTTATTATAATTATTATAATTTATTATAATTATTATAATTATTATAATTATTATAATTATTAAAATTTATTATAATTATTATAATTATTATAATTATTATAATTATTAAAATTTATTATAATTTATTATTTATTATAATTTAAATTTTTTATCATTATGTTATAATTATAATAATCATAATAATTATAATAGTTATAATAATTATAATAATTATAATATTCATAATAATTATAATAATTATAATAATCATAATAATCATAATAATCACAATAAATTATAATAAACATAATAATTATAATAGTTATAATAATTATAATAATTATAATATTCATAATAATTATAATAATCATAATAATTATAATAATCACAAAAATTATAATAATTATAATAATCATAATAATCATAATAATAATAATAATCATAATAATTATAATAATCATAAAAATTATAATAATCATAATATTAATGATAATCATAAAAAAACATAAAAATTATAATAATTATAATAATAATAATAATAAAAATGCGCCTCATGCACACAAGCCATTTAAATTGCTAAACTTCAACTTCTGCTGCTGTTATTCTTTTTTTTAATTACACAGTCTGCATGAAAAGAAAAAAATGAAAAATCACAGTAGTTGCAAACCTCCCGCGTTCCTACTATGCAGTGTACTTTTTCATTCCATCCGACCTTGAACATTTTTACTTTATATGTTAAATAAAAGTTAAATAAGCATTTCTTGTGGCCAGTAAAAAAAAAAGAAAACAATCAAAATATTCTGAAACTTTCGTGGACTAAAAGTGAATTATTTTAGAACCAAAAATCAGTCTCAATTCATCATCACAGCCGGCATACGACATGTTGATAGCTGTGTCAAAGATTCTACTCATATTGAGTGTCCTTAACATTTGTGCTGCAAATCAGGATTTAGAATTTGTTAAGAAATTATCAATGATTAATGAAATTGTGCGTGAAAATGAAGGTCAGTGCTATAAAGACCTGAAGCAGATCTTAAATTTTGTAATGCTGGACGACTTTAACGCTATTATGAGTAAGTAGCTGCTGTTGTTGTTGTTTCAATGATGATGACAAAGTTGTTGATTGACGTCAAGTGGAAAAATTCTTTTTTTTTTTGATGAGTCAGGCATTAGAAATTGTCAAGTGACCTCTGAGTTGGTGATGGAGTTGCGCCTTGCAACTTGGATGCACCATGCACTTCTGTTTCCCCTTGCGCTCTTCAGTTTCCCCTTGCTCTTCAGTTTCCCCTTGCTGTTCGGTTTCCCTTGATCTTCGGTTTCCCCATGCTGTTCGGTTTCCCCTTGCTCTTCAGTTTCCCCTTGCTGTTCGGTTTCCCCATGCTCTTCGGTTTCCCCATGCAGTTCGGTTTCCCCATGCTGTTCGGTTTCCCTTTGCGCTCTTCTGTTTCCCCTTGCGCTCTTCTGTTTCCAATTCCATGAATCTAATTCTAAGAATCACCGACATCACTTATGACCATCACATAGTAACCACACAGTAAAATATTGACAATTTCAATTTATTGTCCAATTTTTAAGTCTATCTAACTGGATGACTAAATATTTCACGATCTAGTCTAAATAAATAAAAAGTCAATGCATGCTAATCTGTTTCTATCAATCCACAATAGTGTTTAATTCATGGTCATCATTTTCATCAAATTACACATACGGAAACTCCTATGACTTTGGAAACTATGACAATTGTTTGGAACTTAAAGTTGATGACGTCATCGCCACACAGTATTGTCTCGTACAATTTTACTACAATTCATCGGAAAATGTTAAAAAAGTGGAACCAAAACAGTCGTATTTGAATCGTGGATGGAAGAGACTTGATGAGAGATTTGGAGGTGCTGTATGCTTGCCGGAAAGTTGTGGAAGTGATGATGTGAAGAGAATATTGAAGAAGTTGTTTGGTGTTAGTGGATTGGTACTGGCTGAGGATTATAGTCAGGATGGATACTGCAAGAAGGCTAGTCAAGTGACGGGACTGTCGAGGTTTGAAATATTTAATTGGTGAGTTTTTCAATTATTTTTAATTTTTTAATTTTTTTTTAAATTTTTCGAATTTTTTGAATTTTTGAATTTTTTGATTTTTTTTTCAAATTTTTAGAATTTTTTTAATTTTTTGAATTTTTTGAAATTTTTGAATTTTTTGAATTTTTTGAATTTTTTGAATTTTTTGAATTTTTTGAATTTTTTGAATTTTTTGAATTTTTTGAATTTTTTGAATTTTTAGAATTTTTTGAATTTTTTGAATTTTTTGAATTTTTCCAATTTTTCCAATTTTTCTAATTTTTCCAATTTTTTTCAATTCTTTTCAGCATCTCAACAATATTCTTCATTTTACTAGCTGCAACTGCAACATTCCTATACAGTTCAACACCCAAAGATGCCTCAACATTCACAAAAATAATTTCAACATTTTCAATTAAACAAAATTTTAAAGAATTTACAAATTTAACACCAGAAAAAGGTTCAATAACCTGTCTAAATGGCATCCGAGCAATCTCAATATTCCTCATCATGTTTTACCATTTTGTGTCACTTCGGATTAACTTTGCATTTCGTGATGGACAGAATCTGTCAGAATTGGGCGATCGGTTCCTTGTGAGATCTACTGGATCACTGTCTATAGCTGTTGATGCATTCTTTGTGATGAGTGGAGCTTTGGTGACTAAGTCGGTGACAAGGCAGCTTGACACGTGAGTTGTGATTGCCCATGCCCTTCCGCATGCCTTTCTCCATGCCTTTCCCCATGCCCTTCCCCATGCCCTTCCGCATGCCATTCTGCATGCTTTTCTCCATGCCCTTCCGCATGCCCTACCGCATGCCCTTCCCCATACCCTTTCCTGAGTCCTACCTAGGTGGCCCCTAACTATCTAAAACACCACAAAATTCTAATATTTTCACAGTGGACGCCTGAACATCTGGAAACTCTACATCCAACGTTACTTCCGAATAACACCGACAGTTGCTATAACAATCATGAATATAATTGCAATTTCAAATTTTTTCTACCGAATGGTTCCTTATACATTTGAAAACAATATGGGAACATCATGTGAACAGCATTGGTGGGAGGCTCTGCTACATTCTCAGGTGTACTCAAATCCTAGGGATATTGTAAGTATTGAGGAAGATTTGGGTACTTAAATGGTCTTGGACAGTATATGGGGAGGAAATGGCGCTTGACTAGCTTGATTCCTACCATATTCTAGAGTCAAGTCACTCTGACATCGGACACGGCGAGAAAATTGCGGAAAATCTGGCTTAAGGGTGACTTGACTATGGAATAGGGTCAGAGTCACGCTAGTCAGAGACAATTTGCTCAGCATGTGCTTTCCGGGAGCACAAGTCGATTAGTTGATCCAAAATCCGGCACCAAGCCGGTGTGACTCTGACACCAAGTCAATTAAACCGAATCCGGCACCAAATCATGGCTTATTTGCCGGAATCATGATTGATAAACCATTCGATTGTTCCGATTGACCAAGTTTGTGGTATTTGGGTCAATTAATCGTTTAATATTCAATATTTAAATGACAATTTCTGAATTCTTCTTTTTTCACTGCAGTGTGTGATTCATTCATGGTAAGTCATTGATATTATGTTGATTTTTGGTACATCGAGAGGCATATCAGAATCGACAGGGGTTCTTGTTGACTGCGGAGCATCAAAATCTCAAGGAGGTGGTTTATTGTCATCGTGCCGACTGTTTTTAGTCTAATTAGAGTGTGGAATTTGCTGCTACGTACCTCAGAGTAGCTCAAAGCACCAAAAGCCCTCAGTCTGGGAATCTACGACTTAAACTGACCTCATGCCATTATGCAAATTGACGATACATTCCATACACAGCTCAATAATGAATTCTCAATCTATCTCATATCCAGGTATCTCTCAGCAGACTTCCAATTGTTCCTGATTGCACCATTTTTGATTATCTTGGCTTACAAATTTCCATGCAGAAAATTGATCACTGGAAACTTTTTGATACTTTTGTCAGCATTTATCATCTATCGAAGCTATCTAGTAATTAATCAGAGTATTACTGTTGAAGATATCACTGTGTAAGTATCAAATGCTATGGTTTGCAACCTGAGAGCTGCGGTACACTAGTGTGCTGCCAAAAATATTTGGAAATGCCATATCGTGTACGGTTCGTTTGAGGCTTACCACCAAGGTTCAGGCTATCCACTTGATCTAATGACTGATGTAGTCGTGATCGATATGACGTCATTAGAACTAAATCAAGGCTCAGATCCTTTCTCAGACATCTTACAGGCAAAGAGACCGCTTTACTGGTCTTTCTGTACCGTAAAAGCAAGCTCTATGCCTATTTGGGTTGAGTGCTCACATTACTGTCTAAGCCTTTAATTCCCAATTTTTCTGACTTTTTTCTAATTTTTTTAGATTTCGTGACATATTTGGTGAGACAGAAGCATCATTTTACTATCCAACTCACGTGAGAGGACTTCCGTTTCTAATTGGAATGTTACTAGGCTATTTATTGAAGGATGAGCAGTATACAATTGTGAATCAAAAGGTAAATTTGTTCCAATAGTGGCTCCGGCTTGATGCCGGATTTGGTTTAAATCTGGTATTCCAGAGTCTGGTCTGATTCAGAGCTCTGGATCGATTAATCGAGCTTTACTATCCTGGCTCATAACTAGACATACCGTCGACTAGCCTCAGTCTGTCCCTTACAATTTTAACACATTTTCTAATCAATTTCCTTTAATTTCAGACAACAAAGCTCATCTGCCGATCTCTCCTGACATTCACAATTCTATTCTTCCTCATCTACCCGATCCCACTCGAGCCACTTAGTCCACTAATATCACATAAATTTGAAGTTTTCCTGCTAATTTTTGGTCACTTTTTCTGGTCAATTGGAATCTCAATTCTCATATTTTCATGTCATCATGGCCACTGTGGCTTAATCAATCAATTTCTATCAAGTCGAGTTTGGACACCGATTGCCAAAATGGGGCTGAGCTTTTATTTAATATCAGCTGGAATTCAGTTCATGATTGCGTCGTTCAGGAAGGAGCCGCAGAGTATAGTCAATGAATTTAGTCTGGTAAGTGTCTGTTGGAACTGATTTAAATTTGAATTTTTTGACAGATTTTTGTGATTTTTTTAAGATCCTTCAGTTCCTGATTGAGCTGCCCTTCATTGTACCAATAGTGATGGTATCGTACTTTGTTATAGAAGTTCCATTCATCAAAATTGGACGAATTATTACGGATAAAATTTTTAAATGACACCAGTTTGTGCATTTTAATGCTGTGTAAATTATGTGATGGAAATATAAAATTTAAGGATTATGAATAAAAGTTTAATTAATTTTCATTTAATAAGGAAATTGGTCGGTCTTTAAAATTTAGTCTTCGAGTCATCTTTGGGTCTATTCGGATCTTTTCGGTTCTTCTTCGGGTCTCTTCGTGTCTCTTTGGGTCTTTTCGGGTCTCTTCGGGTCTTCTTCGGGTTTCTTCGGGTCTCTTCGGTCCTCTTCGAGCCTCTTCGGGTCTTCTTCGGGCCTCTTCGGGTCTTCGGGCCTTAGAGTCTTTTAGTCTTCGGTCTTCGGAATAAAAAAGTCCAAAAAATTAATGAATATTGCAAAATATGCAAACTTTTTTATTCAGTTCCTATACAAATAACAAACAATTGACCAACTATTCTGACTGCTTTAAATATTTTCCAATATCTTCCTTAGTTATTTGCGTCTTAGCACCAAATAATTTATAAAAATTTTCATAAAAATACACGTTACACAACGTTACACATTTTTATATCCAAATTTTCATAATAATCACATGAAACTGTTGTCAACTCTTCAGGCAAAACGCATGATTGTTGTCTCATGTCAAAAGCAGTATCACAAAAGCAGAGAACCCTTGCTACTTGTCCATTCTCGCCACAAATGTAATAACGGCTGGAATAATTGGAGGATGTAATTAGGGGAGTTTAGGAGTTTTGTATGAAAGTGTATGAGGGTATAAAGGTGTATGAGGGGTGGAAGGGACAATTTTGTAAGTTTTGGCACTTGATCTTGTTACAAAGCGTTATTGAGGAGGGTATGAGGTCTAAAAACGGTATTTTTAGGGTTATGTAATTTACAAATACTCCCTTAGTCTTTCAATTCAAGTTTTAAAGCATACTTGATATCATTAGAAGGGAACTTAAATCCAGGATAATTCAAACAGTCGTAAAATGATGGAACTCGACAGGATCGATCCCAAAATGTTGGTGTTATACTTGAAAATTCCATCGTGATTGAGCTATTCATACCAAGGATACAAAAAAGAGCACAAAAACCTATAAAATGTGTAGAATTTTGAGAATTTTGCAATAAAATTTCAATTTTGTCTGCAACTTACTTAAATAAATTTTCATATTATTTTTGCTTATTTTTACTAAAAGTCTACACAGAACTCTGAACAATTTGAAAATAAAAGAAATTGCACTTTTCGAAAATATTTTATACTCACAAGTTTCTTCTTATTTTAAATTAAGTCTTATCAAATAATTAATTTTACAAAATTTGACAATATTTCGAATTAATTGGAGTCGGAATTTCAATAGAGTCGAACTTTTAGAGTCCACTTGGAGTCCGTTAGAAATTAAAGATTTTTGAAAATAATTACTTCCTTGGCTAGGGCACACAGAAGCCCATTGCCGCGTTTACAGAATGTCTGTAGACAGCTCTGTCATTTGGCAACTTCTGCCAGTACGGGATATTGAAAATTCTAGCGTCCTTATCAACACATCAAATCCAAGAACTATTCGGTCTTCTTCCCCTCGATCAAACTATAAACATAACATCATATTGTGTGCAAGAATCAAAATTTTTATTAAACACAATAATTGCATTTACAAAAAATTAATAAAAATAAAATAGAAATTTTTGATAAAATTCAATTCTAATCGATAAGAACGAACAAAAGTTATAAATTGACGAAAAATAAGTTTGAAATTTTATTGTCAACACACACGTCGAAGGATATTTTGTTAATTTTGAAGGAGAACTTTAAGTTGAGATGAAAGCATTTGGTAAGGACAGTGGAAACAATATCAGTGTGATCAAGGGCATACTCAGGATAAAGAACTAAGGATAAATAAGCTTTTGTCCTCTCTCATCCACTTTCTGTTTAGATAATAATTCTTTATTTTCCTAGGGTTTTTTGGAATAAAAATCTAAAAAGCCCTAAATTCCCTCAACCTTTCCCTCTTCCACCTTCTCCCCTCTCCTCTTGTCCACTTGTCCCCCTCGTCTCACTTACCCTCATCTCATCTCCCCAGAGATGATTTGACTTCATTGTGACTTGCAGTTTAAGATTTCAGTCTAAATAACCCTGATACTAATCCTCTTCTAACAGGCAACAAGACCGCTTCCAGGTACCATAATGCTCTTTTACGGAAGCATGCTTTTGGTCTGTTAGGGCTAGTAGAATTATAATAACCTTGATTCAGAATTTGACAACTTATCTTTATCTTTTTTTTAGCATTTACTATAATTTTGTCAATTTTCATCTGCAACGTGACATCTCGAGAAAACTTTCCTAGTGTATGGGACAGAAACTGTCCGATGCCATCTGAAGAATTGTGTGCTCAATATCCTGGGGCTAAATTTCCATCCGATAATATTTAGTAAGTACTTACTTTGGGTTACTTTAGTTCGGAAATTATGTAATGCTTATTAAAATGCGAGGGTTACAGTTTGGTTAGTTACTTATGTTGCTGGCTGTACAGGTTGATTGTGATCCATGACTTTCCATAGATGTATCCATTTTTGGACTTTTTGAGTCCGAACTCCCAAAGTTCTGTCAACTCTGTTTGGAGGGACTCTAATTTAAGTGTTACGTAATTTCCAAATGTTCCTTAACCTTACCTTAATGCTTAAAAAGGCATAAAAATTTGTTCATTACTACTTTTAGTCATTACTACATATGTACTGAATTTGAAATAATTTTAAGAATTCCTTGCTTTTGTGACATGGTTTTTGATATGAGACGACAAGCATGTGTCTATCCTGATATGATAACATCTTTATCATGTAATTCCTATAGTCATGTTCCACCAAAACATTGTACATAATACTAATAAATAAAATTAATTCATAATTAATACTTACTCTGATATTTACTTAATAATATTGAATGTTGAGTCAGTGTTTATTGCGTGCAAAATTAAATTGAAAAATATTGTCATAGGTAAAATAACTTATTTAATAGATATGATATAGGTTGTTCACCACTGATGTATGTTAATGTTCAGAATGTTAAAGACTTTAGCGTCAATTTCAATCCAGGAATTGTTTGAGATCTTCTTCGAGATCTTTAGCCTCCACTGGGTCTACAGACATCAATTTCAACTTTGTTTACCCAAAAAATCAGCAGTCAATTGTCACTTTTATCACTTTAAAGGTACACGTGTCCATTGTCAAATTTTGAACTGTTTTGATAAGATTAAATTTAAAATTAGACAGAATATTCGTGGGTATAAAATATTTTTTGGTTATATTCTCAAATTATCACTTCAGCTGTGCATATATTCAAGTGCAAAAATCCAAAAATATGAAAAATTCTTTGAGTAAGTTGCAGAAAAATTAAAATTTGATTTAAAATTCCATTTTAATTTGCAAAAATTCAATTTTTAATTCACAATTCTTATAATTTAATCAATTTTTTAAGGTTTCTGTGCCTTTTTGTGCTTCCTAGCTATTCAAGATTCATCTGCATCAAATGTTTCAGGACCTCCATCAACATGGGATCGCTCCTGTACACTTCCATCACATACCGTCTGCTTTAGCAATCAAGGAGTTAAGTTTCCTTCTAATGATATCAAGTATGTTACTTAAATTTAATTGATACTTATCATTTTATGTGTAATATTGAGCTATGACGTCCAGGTCGCAGAAAAAGTGACAATTTAGCTTTCTTCGATCAGTCACAATTGCACAAATCAGTTAATCGGTCAAAAATCAAGCTCAATGGCAGTGTGACTCTAGCTTGATTCTGGATTCTTTTTAAATTCAATAATCCAAAGTCACGCTTCCCTTTTTCTGCATTTCCGTTCGATTAATCCATTAAGAATCTTAATATAAATTTAAAGTATTAATCCTTTCAGCTTTTATTACATTTGTGGTGAAAATGGCCAAGTCATGAGAGTTCCTTGCTTCTGTAATACAGTTTTTGACATGAGACAACAATCATGCGTTTTACCTAATGACTTGACAGTAATTGCATGCAACAATTACGATAATGCAAATACAAAATTGTGCAATGAAGACTGCATCGTGTACCTTTATGAAAATTTTGATAAATTATTTGGTGCTAAGATGCAAATAACTAAGGATGATGTTGGAAAATATTTGAAGCAGTTCGAGTAGTTTGTCGAGTTTTAGAAATTGGTTTGTTATTTTTGATGGAAGTGAATAAATACAATTGACATTAGCTTGTTCCTATAAATGCATTTTTACATTTTAATTGATTAAATTGCTTATAAAATGTGATGATGGAACCAGAGTTGGCAGGACTTCAAAGTGGAGTTCGAACTTTCAAAGTCCTGCCAACTCTGGATGGAACCATGTTCTGACTTGGAGGTTCCTAGGTTATTACAAAATGCTTTCCATCTGGTTCTATTGCTGGCCAGATCATATATCATAGACAGGGCATGTGCATGAAGGTTTTGTGGACACCTTCTTCTTATTTTGGACAAAATTTTCAATTTTTCGGAAGAAAAATCCCAAAATCTACGCGTTTTTCTAAAAAACGACTGCAAAAAGGACCGAGAATCTAATATCAAACCATTATATCAGCAAGAATATCAACCAAGTATACCCAAAGACTTTCCACATATCCAACTTAAGACTAGAATTACAATGTCATTTGCAAAATATTAACACAATCAGTTATCGCAACCTTACATGTACAGTGTTATGTCTCACATTATCAAAAATAAAAAAATACTCAGTACAATGAAAGCACTTAAAGGCACAACATATTGTAAGCGAAAAAAGAAAATTTTATATTTTCTATGGCTTATTGTCTCATTTGGAATTTTTATAATAATTTTTAACACTTATTTTAATTATTTAAATTATTATAATTATAAACCGGTAAAACGCATCAAAAGTCAAATAAAATCTCAAAAAAGTGTCGTGATTGGCATAATTATGAACAAATGTATAAAGACTCGATGCGAACGGGTTTAGGAGAAAATGGAACTGCTGTAATTTTAACGGATAAATCCGATATTGATTTAAATAAAAAGCTGTTAAAGGAAACTGGATTTGCAGTTGTTGTGTCTGATAAAATCAGTGTTAATCGTTCAATCCAAGATACAAGACATCCTGATTGTAGGAACTACTTATACCCAAGTGACCTACCAAATGTATCAATCATAATCATTTTCTACAATGAAGCATTCAGCGTCTTAAAGCGAACCATTCACTCGATTGTCAACCGAACACCACCTGAACTGCTGCATGAGATCATTCTAGTCAATGATTTGAGCTCCGATGTGGAACTTTATGAACCGTTAAGGATTTATGTTGAAAATAATTTTCCAAAAACTACAATTCGAATTAAGAATCTAAAGGAACGAAAGGGATTGATTGTGACGAGATTGGAAGGTGCTGAGATAGCAACGGAGAAGTTTTGGTGTTTTTTGAGTATGTGAAGATTTTGATGGTTTCTTTACCTACCTGGGATATCCTACCCTACCCTACACTGTCCTGTTTATCCAATCCTACGCTATCCGGTATATTCTATCTTAACCTACCAGGAATATCCTAACCCAACTTACCCGGGATATCTTAACTTACAATATACGGAGCACATTTCTCCATAATTGATATCCTGCCCTTTTCTTGATATCCTTCCCTACCTTACCTTACCCTGCTCATTCAGGATATGCTAACCTACTCCAACCGAGATATTCTATATCACCCTATCCAATATATACCAACCTACCCTATTCGAGAAACTCAACCTTACACTAATCCATCCTCGATATCCTACCCTACCCTACCTTACCCGAGATATTCTACCCTACCCTATATAGTATATGCCAACCTACCCTATCTGAGATATCTTACAGGACGCTTCTCTATCTGGGATATCCTAGGATAGAATTAGGTGTAGTAACCTAGGAAAACCCGCATAAGATAGGGTATGATGCTCCAAACAGTATAGAGTAAGCTGCTCCAGGTAGAATAGGGTAGCATATCCCAGATAGGCTACAAAACCCGCTCCAGCAACTAACTTACAACCATTTTTTCAAGTTCTCATACAGAAGTAAATGTCAACTGGCTGCCACCACTACTAGCACCTATAAAAGCAAACAGAAGACTTGCAACAAATCCAACAATTGACTACTTTTCTCCTGAAACATTCAAGGTTGATGGAGCTCCTTTATACAGCGATAGAGGAGGTAATAAATCTTATCTTTATTAATTTCCTCTATAAATTCATAAATAATTATTTTTAATTCATTAATAGGTTTCGACTGGAATTTAATATATCGACAATTTCACAGAAAAGTACCAGAAGGGATTAATATGTTGAAACCATATCCAAATCCAGTCATTCTTGGATGTTCGTTTGCAATTGATAGGAAATTTTTCTTAGAAGAACTTGATGGATATGATCGTGGTTTTAGGATATGGAATGGTGAGTTGTTGGTTTGGGTTGTGTTGGTTTGATTGTGCATGTCATGTTCATGTTGGGTATGGAGATGGTAGGTTGGAATTGTGGCTCTGTGAACGGCATAACCAAAGGTTGGATATGCAAGCAAATAGCATATCAAGCTGAGAGTAATGCTCGTGACTCTCCTTGCAAGGAAGGGGATGGGGTCAGTGGGGTTGTGGACCGACTATTCACATCACATAGTAAGCAAACAAACCCTCACCATACCATACAATTTCAGGTGAAAACTATGAATTCAGCCTTAAACTCTGGCTCTGTGCCGATGGCATCTATGAAGCACCGTGTAGCCGCATAACACACACATTTCGTGGACATAACCCCTCAAGAGCCAATATTCCATATGATTATTTAGGTCGGAATTTTAAAAGACTCGTTGAAGTTTGGTTTGATGACTATAAAGACGTTGTCTATAACTTAAATCGTAAACGATATGATAAAATTGATCCTGGTGACTTAACGCATGTTAAACAAGTCCGTGAACGGTTAAAGTGTAAAAATTTTAAATACTTTTTAGATTATGTAATACCAGAATTAATATTAAGATATCCAATTGACAAAGAAGTTCCTGTTTTTGCTGCTGGTCAAATTAAGTCACTAAAAAATGAAAAATTTTGTGTGGATTTTGTTAAGGGTCACAATAATGACATAGCAAGGCTTAAAAAGTGCTTAAATGGTGAAATGATTAAAATTTCTCAATTTTTTCGGCTCGGATTTTATAAAAATATAATTTTTGGATATACTGACGACTGCCTTGACATGTACAATATGAATTTTATGGGATGTCATTATTCACTTACTGGTAATCAATATTGGAGATACTATAGACATCATAACATGATTACTGGTGGATCAGATGAAGGTGGTGATTGTATAACAGCTGATTTTGAGGAACTTAAGCTTGTTAAGATGCCATGTGACATCCAAAATGAAAATCAAAAATGGAAATTTACTTATGAAAATGTTACAGCTTTAGATGATTGGAAGAATATTTATGGATATGAAAAGTTCTTTTATGGTGATCATGGAATGAATCGTAGCTCGATGTTGCCGTTGGAATATGATGAGGAATGTCCTATTATTTAAGAAATTTTATTTAAAATCTCAATTTTTATCGATTTTTATGTTGAATAAAGTATGTCCAATTACCAAACCATTGCAAATTTAGCGGAGTTTCCATTGATATCTCAATTACTCTAACCTAAAAGATGGACAGCCTGCCAGAATGAAGCTGTCGACTGTTCATTAAACCATGAACTTGACATTTGTCGGAAGGCTGCTCATAGCTTCAAAAGTTGTATCTTTTTTACAGAAATTTGTACCAAACACAATAACTGTAAATTCGTCATACCATACAGGAAGGAACAAATGTAACAATGATATCAATAATCAATAGCATGGTTTGTCAATTTACACAATGCGACTTAACTGGGATGGAAAGGAAAGAACTTTTTGATTTAAAATCAGTAAATAATTGAACGAAGTCAGCTTTGTTAAGTGTCAGTTCCAATAATAAAAATGAAGATTCAGCAATTAAGTAAATTTGAGCTGAATTTGACCAAAATTTTGAATTTTTAAAAATTTTCAATTTCAGTTCTAATTTTAACAGCAACAATAATCTCAGCAAGTCAATATCACGAATTTACGGACTCTCGTGGACAATGTTGGAGATGCTATCCAGATCAGCCATGTGAACAGTGTCCAAGATATGAAAATTCACCATGGCCTGTTGGATGGTCGAATTTTGCTATGAACCAAACTGCCAATCTCCTGAAAATCGACGATTTTTATTTCCATCGAGAGATTCTGAGTGAGTTTTGTGCTGCAAATTGGCCGATTTTTGCTAAATTTGAATTTTTCAGCCGCTATTTCCGGTGCAAATCAGACAGAAACAGTTGGACTTTGGAGACAGTTGACTGTCGCTGTGGAACATTATTCAACATGAAGACCCAGGAATGTGTTGCGGTTGACAGATGGTCACCATACTGCAGTAGTCTTGTTACACCAATTATGATCACATCTTGTGGTAAGCATGAGAGTTGGTTGAGTGGAATTGGGTTGGATTAGTCGACAAGCTAAGCATAGCCAAGCCAGGCCAAGCCAGGCCAAGCCAGGCCAAGCCAGGCCAAGCCAGGCCAGGCCAAGCCAGTGCCAAGCCAGTGCCAAGCCAGGCCAAGCCAGTGCCAAGCCAGTGCCAAGCCAGTGCCAAAGCCAGTGTCCAAGCCAGTGCCAAGCCAGGCCAAACCAGTGTCAAGCCAGGCCAAGATTGACCATACAGTCGACCAATCTCATCCTGTTCCACTAATACTAGTTCCATTACTTCCATTACTAAACTTTCTAATACTAATTCAAATACAGCCACAGGACGCAGAATATCAATCCTTGAATACGAAACCCGAACATCAGAAACCACAATTTGGGTGCCATCCACAACTACATCAATGACTACAACAACAATGAGTCCAACAACAACAACTCCAATGATTCCAACAGTAACTTCAACAACAGAAGCTGGTGGTCCAGGTGCAACACATCCAGGGAATTCAACAACAACTGTTGCAACACCAACGGCACCAGGAGCCTGTGCATGTTTCCCATGGTGGCCATGCTGGTGTAATCCATGCTGGAATATGCCATGTCATAACTGTCATGGATGTATGAGATGAACTGCTGTATTTGTTTAAAGCTATGATTTATTTCAGTATTCTAGGCTATTGCTGATGGCTTAATATCTATTACATAAATCTCTTAACCTAATTAAAATCTAATAAAAATCAACCTGTAACTTTTTGTTAATTCTAATTTTTTGCTTGATATTTAAAGTCTGGAAGCGCCCCTGTGCGCAGCATATCTAGTTCTTCATATATCTTACCCATAGATTCCATGTTGCTCATCATGTCTGTTCCATTTGTGATGAAATATTTGAAGGAAATGTCTACAAATTTTATGGATCTATCCCATCATTCCAACACATCCATTACAGCTGTGACATGGCATATTCCAGCATGGATTACACCAACATGGCCACCAAACAACACAAACACATGGCTCTGGTGCATCCGGTAAAGCTACTGTTGTATTTCCTGGTTGTGTTACACCTGGACCACCAGCTTCTGTTGTTATTGTTGGAGATGCTGGTGGGGTAGGAGTTGGAGGTGTGGTTGTGGTAGTTGTTGTTGTTGTCGTGGTAGGTGTTGTTGTGGTCGTTGTGGTTGTAGTTGTTGTTGTAGTTGTTGTGTTATTTGTTGGTGGCGGAGTTGGAATTGGACCTAGATCTCCTCCGGTTCCTAAATTATTTAAGTATGTTGATTTATTGAAATATATTTGTAAAGTAAGTAATTAGACTTACCACATGGCACAAAGTCAGTATGACTATACGAATTACAGGCAATATTTCTAAAATCATCAGAATTAACACATCCTTGATCTCCCATATGGAATCCTGTATCACATGGACATTGTACTAATGCAATTTCACCTATAGCGCATATCCAATAGAAGCTAAATATGATTTTTAATTTTAATTCCTTTAAATAAATTAAATTGTAAGCCTTACTTGATATTTTCAGATGGAAACTTAGCTCCAGGATATAAATCACAATAATCTGATGGATATGGACATTCTCGATTCCATGGATCTGGAAAATTGAATGGAAAAACTCCCGTTGGACATCTTACACATGATTTTCCAGGTAGACAGCGCCAACATCGTCCATTTGAGTCATGAAATTCAAAATGTGAATTTTGTGATGCAATTAACGGACCAAAGCAACACAACAGAAGTATTGCGACTAAAAATTAAAAGATTATTACTTGGCAAATAATTATTGAAATTTTGAATGGATTATGTTTAGACTACATCCCAATCAACCCCATTCCATCTGAGTATTGTAAATGAATGTCATGTTAGGCAAATGAACGGCTCAATGATCGGCAACTGATCGACCCAATGGATTGTCTAAGGATGACAAAATGGACGCCCTAAAAGGCCTATTTACAGCCTAATAAACAGCCTAAGAACAGCCTATGGACATCTTAATGTACGACTTGAGGACGGCCTAAGGACGGGCTAAAGATGGTCTAATTAATGGACCTCAAAGGAAGGTCTATTGAACGGCCTAAAGACAGCCTAAATGGACGGCCTAAAGACGGGCAAATGACGGTCTAATGAACGGCCTGAAGATGGTCTATTTAACGAGCCTAAAACGGCCTAATGATCAGCCTAATGACGGCCTAATGAACAACATACTGGACGGCCTAAAGACGGTTTAAGGACAGCTTTATATACAGCCTAATAGACAGTCTAAATACGGTCTACGGACAGCCTTTGGACGGCCTAAGGACGGTTTATTAGCGGCCAAATGATTGGCCTGACGACAGCCTTTTGAACGACCCAATGATGGACCCAAGGCCGGCCTAATAAAGAGCTTAATAACGCGTTAATGAACAGCCTGAAGATAAACTTACTTAAAATATATTTCATTCTACTTTTCACACACTAAATTAATTTCCCTTTCCTTGATTCCGTTCAACTTTCAAGCAGAAGTTGCACCAACTTTCTACTGACTTTTGTATGCACCTGCTCTTTTCTTATATACGCTGTGGACATTTCTTGCAATCTTATCAGACATAATTGTTTTGTACAACATCAAATTTGCTTGTTTTTGCTAGAAAATGTCATTTTAAATTAGTAAATTACTAATTATTAGCGGAAGTAGATGTTGTTGTTCTGTATCTGTTATCAAGAAGTTCTGGAATGTGCAATTTTGAGATGGCGGGACTTGAAATAAGTTCAAAACAAATGAGAGAATTGAGGTTGGATTTGGAATTTTTGGGAAAGGGAGGGGAGGAGGTGGGGTTGGGATATTCGGAATTAGAGAAAAGAAGCTAAATTTGACCTTTTTGAGGGTATTTTAGTTGGTTAATCGATCAAAAATACGACACTAGACCATCGTGAGTCGGACATGGTTTCAGATTCAAAACGATTCAGGCACCAGGTCAGTTAATATTTGATCAATTGAGCTTTTAAGATTTGTTTGTCTAAAAATTAGAATTTTGAATAAAATTTCAATTAGCTAGCCAAATGAAGGAGCTCAACTGGTGAGGGTTTGGCTTAAGAAACTCAATATTACCCTAACTCCCCCTCCCCTCCCTAAGAATGCTACAAAATAAGCAAACAAGCCCCGTTTTCTAATAATTAAAACACAATCTTTATTCAATTCATGAAAGCTTTTATTATTATTTGTACATGATATTGAGATATGAATGAAGATGCAGCATAAGATTGTAACAAATTAGGCACTGTGTATGTGCTTTTTCTGATCCTGAAATGTAGAAAATAAAACAAATTAGTAAAAAAATCAATATTTTTTGTCAAATTTCCTTACAGCAAGATGTTGGATCCATGTTTGTATAATTGTCACAAGCTATAGTTCTTAATTCATCAACTGGAACGCATCTTTGTTCTCTCATGTCAAAGGCTTGATCACAGAAGCATTGTACTGTAACAGCTCTATCTCCAAATGCACATATGTAATATAATCTAAAAATAGGAATTTAATACTAAAATTTGAAACTTGATAAAAAGTTTTTAGCATCAATCGACCGACCGACGACCGACCATTGTGCCTTAATTAGCTCCTTTTTTGAAAAAAATTTCAAAAATGCACTAAAAAGTACCAAAATGATCAAAACTTACGCAATATTTTGATGTGGAAATTTAGCACCTGGATTTTGAGAACAAATTGTTGTTGTTGGCAGTTGACATGTTCTATCCCATGTAGTCGGTGCACTTCGACGATGAAAAATGTCCTCATTGCATCTGACACAATCTGATCCACTTAAACAACGCCAACAGCGTCCGTGTGTGTCATGAAATTCATATCCGGAGTGATTATCGGCAATAATAACAATAAAGCTACTGATGAGGATTGTGAGGACTTAAAGGAATTTGAAATTATTTAAATTTGTTTAATATTAATTTAATTAAACTTACACAAAATTTTGTTCATTTTTTTTCTTAAATTTCTTATTATTCCTGCCTTAAAAAATCACACAAAACTGACAAACAATTAAAATCGTCAAATGTCTTTTGAGTCATTTATATAGGAACTCAATTAATTTTCTTTTTATCTTTCCTCATAATTGTAATAAAAGTAGTTGTTAGACATGATATTTAACAGAAAATCGCAAAACCTTTTGTGTACCTTTAGAAAAAATTGCTTTATTTCCTTATCAAAACATGTGTTTTTTTAACAATTTGATAAGAATTTTTGCACTTCTTTTGATGTTGATGTAAGTCTGAATTTTAGTAGAAATTACGCTATTGGTGTCTTTGAGTCAGAGACTTTGATAGATATGCTTTGAGGTAGATGGTAGATTTTTCATGGACCAAATACATTTAGGGGTGGTTTTTTATTTTAAACTCGGAAAATTGATCAAATTGAAGAGTTTGTATTCAAAAAATCCCCAATATCCTCCTAATCTGTCCAAGGATATCTTCAACGATGGAATTTGGGGTCCAGGTGTAATAAAATTCAACAATAACCAGGGGTCGAACTGAATGTCAATTATTCAGCAAAAATGACAGAACGTAGATTTATCAATTTTATCATTTAACAGATTTTTACAATTCAAACCAAAAATTGTTCAGAAAACACTGTAATAACATTGAGAAACGCTGTAAAAACACTAAAAAATGAGGTAAAAACACTGATAAAATTTGAAAAACACTGAAAAAGCATTTAAAAACATTGAAAAACACTGAAAAACACTTTAAAAACATCAAAAAACATTCAAAAAACATAAAGATAAGTCTGAAAACACTGAAGAAAATTTAAAACATCAAAAAACATTGAAAAAGTCATTTTGTTTTATGTTTAATTAAACATTTATTTTTTTTTGGAAAATATGCAATCCCACCACCATAATTAATTAAGTTCCGTCACCATAAAAAAAATTAATTCTAACTTAATAAAGGCACAACCATTATGTCCCTTGTACTCTATTTTTACTGAACTTTTTTCAATTACTTTATTCTTTTTTTTAAAATAAAAGCTCAAGTCATGACTGCGTTTTTTAACAGAAATTAATTCAAATTTACAGGAATTTTTACAGAATTTTTACAATTTTGTAAAATTCAAAACGCATTCACAAGTAGAGCTTATATATATTTGATATAATCCAAAGTTGAATGTTGTTGTGATTCCAACTCTGATTTGATGTCCAAAAAACACAAGATTATAGCAGTTCCATTAATAATTGGAGTAGAAATTCAGCGACATAATGCGACAAACTGCATTTTTTACCATAAAAATTGGTCAAAATCAGTCGTCAGGATGCCGTCAGGGCAGTATAGCCTCATATCGGCAATACCCATGTGTGCTGTCCAGGTAACTGTCATAATGTCATGCTTTTTGGACTGCCAGAAGAGCACATTACCTGACAATAGCTCTCATATCATGAAAAATACAAGTTTTAAGCCATCAAGTCAGCCCATGTGCCCTCCAGGACTTTACCATTTGTGATGATTGATGTTATTTCGGTGAAGGAAATTTCGATTATTTTGTTATTTTGTGGCTGTTCTATCCCATCATACCAACACATCCATTACAGCTATGACATGGCATATTCCAGCATGGATTACACCAGCATGGCCACCAAACAACACAGACACATGGCGCTGGTGTTGCATCCGGTGGAACAACTGGATTATTTCCAGGATGTGTTGCACCTGGACCACCAGCTTCTGTTGTTATTGTTGGAGGTGGTGGCGGGGTAGGAGTTGGAGGTGTGGTTGTGGTTGTGATTCCGTTGTCTGGAGGAGTTGTCGTTGTTGTTGATGATGTCGTTGTGGTGGTAACATGTTAATGTACTGTTGTTGTCGTAGAAGTTGTTGTAGTCATACTTGCTGTTGTACTTTCGTTGCTAACTGTTGGAATAAAAGTAGAGGTTACCGACTGTTGGAATTGGTGATGGTGGTGTTGGAATAGTTGGTGGTGGTGGTGGTGGTGTTGATGATGAACATGGTGGGGTAAGATTGGTTCCTAAAATTTTTTGTATAATTTTATTTAGCATTATTATTGAGGATTAATATGAATTGGATCTTACCACATTCCCACATTTCAGTACATTCATATCTTCCCGCTTCACATGATAATCTGGATATAGTGTCTGCATAAACGCAGGATTGTGATTCATAATCAAAAATCGTGTCGCAGAAGCATGGAACTAAAGTAATACCCTCATCTGCACAGATGTAATAGAACCTGGAAATAATTAAATTATTAATAACTTTGAGTCTGAATGTGACTGAATCGTACCTTATGTCTAATGATGGAAATTTAACTCCTGGATTTTCAGCACATGTCTCATTACCCGGAAATGGGCAACTTCTATCCCAAGGAGGAGGACCTACAACAGGTGGATGTGCCTGTATGTCAGCACATCTTACACATGATCTTCCAGGTAAGCAACGCCAACAACGTCCATAGGAATCAAGAAATTCAAATAATCCTCGATCACATGTTACATATGCAGCAAGACATCCCAAAATCAATATTCTTACTGGAATTAAGCATAAAAAATTTAATTTTTAACAATTTTATTGCAATTTTTGGACTTGACCTACACAAAGTTTCTTTCATTTTATTATAAATGTGCCACAAAAATCCAAAAAAAAATGTCGTCTACACGTCACTTAACATCACACAAAAGTGACGGCTATCCTTCACTAAATTTCAAAACTTTTTCATTTCGTCTTTTATATCAAATTTTATCAATTGCACGTGCAAATTGCAATGTCTTTTGATTCTTATCTATACTTTATGTAGCAATTAGCAATTAACAAATTAACAATGGCTGATATGTTCGAAATTTTGAGGTTAGGAACCAGCAAGTGCATATTTACCCCATGCCAAGTGCATCCTTACCCCATGTCCAAGTCCATCCTTACCCCATGCCAAGTGCATATTTACCCCATGCCAAGTGCATCTTACCCATGCCAAGTGCATCTTTACCCCATGCCAAGTGCATATTTACCCCTTGCCAAAGTGCATATTTACCCCATGCCAAGTGCATCGTTACCCCATGCCAAGTGCATTTTTACCCCTTGCCAAGTGCATCTTGACCCCTTGCCATGTGAAACCTCACCCTACCCGGTCACCCGGTCATCCTCAATCCTTCCCCAAATTCTCAAATTATTCATCAAATTTACCAACCATTGCAAAAATTACAAATTTAAGAATATTTCAAGGAACAATTTTAAATTGTTCAAGTTGATCAAGTTGTTAACTTTTGTCATGACAAGGAAAGTCAATTTCTGTGCTTGCTAGAACATTAAGTTGTTGACATATTTAACTAGGTTAGCAGAAGTATTAAAAACTCATAAATAAAATAAATTGATTTTTAACAGTTTGGAGTCATTCAGTGTGAAGGTTTGGTGAAGTGAAGGATTATTAGAGGAGGTTGGTTGGACATTGTTGGCTTCATTAAGGATATCAAGGCATTTTGTAGAGAATTTTGGATGGTACAACAGATCATCGATCGCAGTGCCGTTGCTATAAGCAAACCCTACATTATGTTCTATTCTATTGAGTTGGTGCGAGTGTGAAAAGGAATTTAGAAACAGATTATGGAGTTGAAAGGCATAGCTGGAAAGGTAACAATGTGAAATTGACCGAAAATACAGCTACAGGCTGACTTGACTCTGAATTGAGACTGGATATCATCTGATCCCAGAGTAATGCTGGTTTAAGCCCGAATATTTAGATATTTCGACACATGGATTGTTGAAGATATGGCAGGACTTTAGTCCGGTCGTTTCCCAAAGAGAGTCCGGACTCTAATTGATGTGCATCCTTATTCGAGTCCTGCCAACTATGCCTTCTGGGACATAATATAGAAGGTAAGTGTAGTATTAGATGGATATGACTAAGGGAGTATTGTCCAAACTGTGTTCCGCGGCTCACTAGTGTGTCATATAAGATGCTGAGGTGTATCACAGTCAGACCTGTTCAGACAAACCCAATTCCAGTCCGTTTAAGTAGCACAAGTCGGTTAATCGATCTAAAATCTGATAACTGAACGATATGACCCTTCTTGGTCCAAATGCTGCATAGATTCGGCCGGACCTGACTCTGCTGCAATGCTAGCATGGTTACGGATTTCAGGTCGATTACCCAACTTCATAAAATTAGACACAAAACCATTCAAAGATGAAAAAGTCAATCCTCAACTTTATTTTTCCTTATTTTTTGCCATTCTTAATCATTTCCATCACCAAAAAAAATTATTTCCTTTAACAAATTCCCATCACCAATCCTTAAACTAATCCTTAAAGCTTATCAATTGAGAAATTAAAATATTTTTTGACGACTTTAACGTCTGTTGTACTTTATGTTACTGAACTTTTTTTCTTTACTTTACTCTTTGGTTCACAAGCTTAAGTCATGACGGCATTAAATGGTTCAATGACTTCACAAGTTAAGCTTATTAATTGAGATAATATCAGGTATTGAAGCTATTCAGGCTTCAACCTTGATTCCAGATCCAAAAGACACAAGATTATTGGAATTTCTATAAAAATGACCACAATTTTCACTATAATGTCATGTCTTTTGGATGTCTATGGACCCTGGCTGTTCCATTTGTGATGACTGATGTTCATTACGGTGAAGGATGTCGTTGTAGCTTCCAACATCTATCCCATCATACCAACACATCCATTACAACTGTGGCATGGCATATTCCAGCATGGATTACACCAGCATGGCCACCAAACCACACAGACACATGGTGCTGGTGTTGTATTCCATCCAACTGTTGTATTGTTTCCAGGTTGTGTTGCACCTGGACCTCCAATTTCTGTTGTTACTGTTGGGAGTGTTACAGGTGGATCAGTTGGTGGTGCAGGAGTCGGTGGAGCTTCTGTTGGTGGAGCTGGTGTTGGCACTGGTGTTGGTGGGGCCGGAGTTGGTGTTGCATCTGGATCATTTGGAGCAGTTGGTATTGTTGGGAATGCAGGAGTTGTTCCTGGTGTCGTTTCTACTGGTGCAGTTGGCACTGATACTCCTGGATCTGATGTTGGTTCACCTGGTTCGAGGGTCGATGGAGGTGGACGGTCACCTTCGGTTGCTGGAAATAGAAAGTAGTTGAATAGCTAATATAAAGGAACAGCAATTGGTACTTACCACAGTCATGTGGTTCTGAGTTTGCATATGTATTACATGCTATGGTTCTCAGGTCTTCAATTTTCACACAGACTTGCTCTCTCATATCAAATACATGATCGCAAAAGCATGGAGCCTCAATAATTATGCCTTCTTCAGCACATACCCAATAGAAGCTAAAATAGAAAGGATATTGTGTGATTAATGAGGAACTGAGGGGACTTAGGGGACTGAAGGGACTGAAGGGACTTAGGGGACTGAAGGGACTGAAGGGACTAAGGGGACTGAAGGGACTGAGGGGACTGAGGGGACTGAAGGGACTGAAGGAACTGAGGATTGAGGATTGAGAATTGAGGACTTAAGACTCACCCAATATCAACATGTGGAAATTTAACACCAGGATTAGCTGCACAAATAGCAGCTGATGGTTGTGAGCATGTCCTATCCCATTCACCTGGTGGACCACTCACAAATGGCACAATGACTGTAGAGCATCTTACACATGATGATCCAGGTGAACAGCGCCAACAACGTCCATAAGAGTCATGAAATTCAAACAATCCAAGTTGTGCGGATGAGACCGTGATTAGACAACCCAGAAGGAGGGTTGCGACTGAAAGTAAGCATAAATTATTTGAGGATATCCAATAAATTTGAATAAAATTTAAAAACTTACTTAAAATCTCTTTCATTATATTTTAATTAAGCCACAAATTTAGTTCTTTTGTACCTTTTACTCGTCACTTGACATCACACAAAAAGTGACGGTTATCCTTCACTAAAGTATAAATTGATATTGTTGCTCTTTATATACAGACCAACGCATGATTTTTTTTTTCTTTATCAATACGCACTAATTGCGAAATATTTTGTTAAACACAGGTTTTTGAGTCTGATTGCAGAAATGTGCGAAGCGGAAGTTTTGATGTTTTTTTGTGTCGTATTTTTGGAGGAATTTATCTTGCAAAAATGAACAATGTAGGAAGTTAATTGGACTTTACATGACAGTCGAATGCGGAAATCGGAAATTTAATTGATACAAAAGTGACCAATTTGTGTGACGTAGGGAATACGTAGGTGCATTATCTAATAATTTGAATTTTTAGGCGCTTCCACTCCTTCCATTGCCTAACAAAGTCTCAAGTCTCTCCAAAAACGTTATATAATAAGCTTTGAATGAAGACTCAACACTCTTGGACATCACTTATTTACTTAAATCTTATGGCTTATTGTCGCGTCTAAAGAACGTCTATAGACAGCTCTATATTTCGATAACTTCTATCAATTCGAGATATTGAGAACTCTTGGACATCATTCGTCGAATAAATGGCAGATAATTCTGGCCACATGCTGATTTGACCAAATTTACATTGAATCTGACCTTGGGCAATAGTCACATTGACCTAGACCAGTGATGGGCTACCTTCTATTTTCGCGGCACACCTTGTAGGTAACCCTCGACTGAATCTGAGTACGTCACTGCATACGGTTCATGGCACTTCTAAAACATTTTGGTTTGATTTTAGTGTGAAGTGGCACCAAGGATGTCCACCACTGGCCTAAAGTGATTTTACGGTCAATACTATGTCAAGTGATATACATGACTTCAATGATTCATTGAATTTGACCGAATTAAGACATTTCATTTATTAAGACACGCTCTTGGATTGAGGTTAGTGGTACCATAGTTACCATACGTAAGCTCCGTCCCCAGAGTAGAAGTACTTAGGGGTTGGTTTATTTGGAATTTGAAATATCTGTATTATAAACACAGTGCTGTGCATTGGAGAACGGAAGTCATGTCAAACATTTTGTCGATAAGTGAAGTGTGATTGAAGCTGATATTTTAACATTCGATAATAAATGAAAAATTAATGAAAATAAATATTTTTGATCAAAACATTCCTTATGTATTTTAATTATTATTTTTCCTATTTTTTGTTGTAATCTTTATTCTCTTAAACTATTGATTTGTGACTTTACATACCATTACTAATGACATTATCCTTACTGATGATTTTAGTTGCTAATTTTATTTGAATTCCATTTGTGATTTTTTGAATCTTTTTTTTTTTGATGGATCCCTAACAGGCAAGGAGTATGTCTTCAGGATTCAGAACTACTACCCAATACCTCTTTGCCTGTTAGGATGTGCTTATAAGAATTTATCCCATCATCATTCGACAGCCACTGCAACTGCGACATGGCATGTGCCAACATGGATTACATCTACATGGCCAGAATGGAATGCATAGACATGGTGCTGGTGTTGTTGGATCTGTTGGTGGAACATTGTTGTTATCATCGCCGTTGCCTGCATCTGTAATTAAATATATTGTTTTTAAGGAGGTCCCTTAAAACCAAGTAGACATAGCCTTTGGTACATGACTACCCATAGCTCCTGACTACCTGCAGCCTCTAGCTATATCCCTGACTAATTACATATACAGCCTCATACTGCTTACCACATTGGTGATATTTGTTTCCAAATAATCAGTACATCCAATATGTCTCATATCCTCCGCATGTACACATAATCCTGTGCTTGCATCAAATCCTTTGTCACACTCGCAGCGTCTTACGATTCTAAAGTTGTCTCCGCAGTCCCAGAACAGGCTATAAAAAAAGGTTACGTAATAAGTCAACAGTCCCTTACACTATTTTACCCCATAACCCTCACTTTATGTCCGGTGTTGGAAATCTTGCACCAGGATTTGCATCACAATCAGTTTGGTTTGGTGGTGCACAAATTCTATCAGTAGGAAAACGTTGGGGTGGATCATTATGGTTGTCAGGTATTACACCCTCATCAGGTCTAGGAAGTATTGTTGCTGGACATGATGAGCATGATGAAGATGTGCAACGCCAGCAGCGACCTTGAGAATCGATGTAATCAAATGATTCACTTTGTGCTAATGCAAATGCGATGATGGAACCGAACAGAAGGACTGCAACTAAAATTAGAATTTAAAATTTCAGTTCCAAGTCTTAATTCAGCAGTTCTTACACAAATAATTCTTCATGACTTCTTCAGCAATTTTGATATTTTTTTGTTTAAAAAGAGCCAATAAGTTTCGCAATTTTTGCTACTTGCTTTATATACTACATGATTTTAACATTATATCTTATCAATTACCTGACAGCTTCAATGTTTTCCTGAAAAAAATTCCAATAAAATATTCTTAAATCTTGATTCTAGCATCTTGAAACATGAGTTACGTATATGAACGTAGTTAGGGATTTTTTTGGATGGTTTTTCCTTATTTTAAGGAGGGTAGAGGTTGTATGCTTTAGAATTAGGGATTTTTGGAATTTTTTTCTGAATATTTCCAGCACATTGAAGAGCTTTCCTTCCAAAAAAGGGGAGGGGGAGGGAATCAACACGAACAACCCAGTCCTTGGTATGCCTCTTACTATGAAAAATACACGAACGAACTTACTCGACTGCTCTACAATCGAATACAGACTGTACACATTTTGGTTATTGTGGTTCATTAAAGCAACCGAATTTTGACCGAATAGATGTCTCGAATATAATTTGGATCGACTTGAATTGCAATATTTCACGACATTTTCTTCATTTTTGATTCAGTCTTGTCTCCCTTCATCCCCTCTACTGTATTGTTTGGGTATACTCTATAGTCTTTACATTGACTTATTAAAGGTTTTTCTTGTTGATGCTTGATTTAAATGTATGTTTGATGCATGAAATAAACTTAGAATTTTCAGTTCCCATAAGGTTTCAGGAATCGGGATCGGGCAAGTGGATACCAGCGATACCTATGGGCTGTGTAAGACCTGTGATTGATCAGCGAAGAAAAAAGTAGAAGGGAAGGGAGAAGGATGGCAGGTTTAGTGCATTAAAAGGAACACATTTCACTTTATTCGTTAAATTTCAACAAAATTGTCATCAAATTTTATTTCTAGATTTCCAAAAACTTGAGATTTTTATTCTAATTTCCATGTTTCCTCAAAATCTTCAATCTTCTGTCATGATTGATCATATTAAGTTACTGCTTCAATTTTGCTCAATTCTCAACTTACTTCCATTGCTGAAAATATCTTAAAATTCTGTATAAATTTGAATTTTTGTGGAAAAATTTGAAAAGCTGACGAAATTATCACAGAAATAAGATATATCATTAAAGCAGTTGTAAGCAGTATAAGCGGAACTTTTTTAGATTTTTTCCTAGCATTGGCTATCGTGAATGTTGATTCAATTGGAAATGAGCGGCTTAGTTTCCTGAAAATGATGTGATTGTTATAATCCATCCAAAACATAATTAACTTTAACTTACATCTTCATTCTATTTTTATATGCATAATATCGATGCCACTCCACCAAAGATAAATTTGAAATTGTTAAAAACAATCAGCTTTCTACTGCTAAATATAGCCTTATTTTACAGTCTGTTTATCGCGTAAAACAAGATATAATGTAAGTAAATGATGTTTCCACGCAATATTTTAACGGTAAAGAGGGAAAGAAAGCAGAATTGGGTGACCTATGTGGATTTAGGTCTATACAAGGTAACATTCTAGATTGAGCTTCTATTGATGGCCAGTTAGAAGTTGCAATGAGCCTCTACAAGCGGCTAGCGTCCAACACAGGCGACATACTTCGTACAGATCATTTTCGGACCATGGTCTTTCTCAGATCGCGTCTAAACCTGGCTTTACCACTGGCTACACTTTGATAATTACCAATATCAGGACTATCAGGCGTGACTCAATCAACAGCCTCTCTCCACCGGCTCTTCAACAGCCTTCGTGCTCTTTTGCATCTACAAAATCCACCTTAATGATTCTAAATCTCCTAGGTCTCCTAACAAGCCTCAGAAAAGCTAAACTGATTGCCACTGCATACTTAAGATTGATTCTTTTGAGGCACATTTACTTAATTGCTGGAATCATGCTCCGACTTTGCGACTACTAAGTTACTTACTTCACTAGCCGTACAGATCAACTGTGATCAATCGCTTTTCTCTGATGATGCCTTAAACTGACCCTTTTGCTAACTTTTGCCTGTCAATTGCCAATCCCAAATAAGTTTGGAGCGTAGATTGCTACAAAAGACCTTCCATCTGACTCTATTGCTGGCCATATCAAAAAATCTTTTACAAAATCTCAGTTTTAACATTTAACCGGCATTCCTTACTTACCGTCCTATTCCATGTTACTAGACACACTCGTGTATCGCAGCCCACAGATTTCCCACCACTTCACCAACATCCTTTCATTCATTCATTCAATTCTACAATATTTTTACTCATCATATCTTTTACTCACATATTATTGTATTTAACATGACACAATTTTTCAATATTTTTGTTAATGATTTGAACAATTTCTTAGAAAAACCAAAAATAGAATACGGAATTTGTTGATATTCAGTGAAAGATTCATGTTGATGATATTATTTTACTTTCTTTCAATTGATAAGAATATAATTAGAGTAAAATAATAAGAGTGTTGCATGGAATATGGGTGTCCTGGATGTCACATGGACAGTTTAGAAAATTGACAGTTTAGTTATGAGCATTGAGGAAATTCTATTAAAAAATGTATTTTGAGGGTATTTTGATGATGGTTAAGGTTAATAGGTGAATAGCACAAAAGTGGTTAATTGATCAAGATCTGGCTTTAGGTTTGGGTGTTTCCCGGAAAGCATTCTACTTAGAAATTGCCGAAATTCTGGTCTCTGGTCAAATGAACACTGATCTGAAGCCGGATTTAATCGAATCTGACCTGGAGCCATAGTCATGAGCGTCTGGAGAGAGTCAAGCTGTCCTAAAGCTAGATTTTCATCCATTCTGACGTCTTGTGCCTTCTGAGATTCTAAATTGATGATTCAAATCCGACACCATGCCTTAGTCAGCCTGATGCCAGATTTTCGATCAACTAACCGATTCTATAAAATAAAACAAGACAGAAGGATCCACATTTCATCAAACCCACCCTTATCATTTAATTTATATATATATATAGTAATAAATATAATGCATGTCAAGTATAAAAATGAACTTTTCATTCTGAAAATAGCCAAACAATGGACAACATTTGACAAAATATTTGCTTAAAAAAATGTCAGATTCAATTTCATTTAAAGAAGTTTTAGCGTTCCTGGTTGGATTTACTATAGCATCATTAGTAGTCCTAAGTGTGACTAGGAACTATACGTATATGAAGACTAGATTTAATTTAAATATTCAAAATAAAAATGGAAATATTGATGAACATAATGAATGGATTATTCAAATTGATGATGACAGGTGAGACATATGTGATGGAACCGATGGATGCTCGGTGATACTCAAGTGTTCTGAACGCTTTCTGTTTCTTATGATGAATTATGAGTAGACTCACTGTTTGCATTAATATAAAATTTGTGAAAAATTCATTAAATTCCTTTAATCTTTCAGCATATCTACGGACATCCATAAAAAAATTAATCACAATCAATATGAAGATAACATCCAAAAACCCGCTACAAAGATCTTATCATCCTATTTCGTTCAATTATTTACTGATTTTAAATCATAAGTTCCTTACCTTCCATCCTAGTTTAGTTACAGAGTGTAAATTGACAAACCATTGATAAACCTATTGATTATTGATATGATTGTTACAATTGTTCCTTCCTGGTATGACGAATTTACAGTTAATTTTGTTTGGTTACTATTTTTGTAAAGAAAAACAACTTTTGTGAGAAGATTGAAGATTGTAGAGATGGAAGAGACCATTAAGACCGATGAATAGCCGAATACGACCGAATATGACCGAAGATAACTGAAGATGATCGAAGATGACCAAAGACGACCCAAGATGACCAAAGACGACCGAAAGTGACCGAAGATGACCGAAGACTAACCGAAGATAACCGATGATGACCGAAAATTAACCGAAGACGACCAAAGACAACCGAAAGTGACCAAAGACAACCGAAGATGACCGAAGACGACCGAAGATGACCGAAGACGACCGAACACAACCGAAGATGACCTAAAACTAACCGAAGACGACTAAATATCAAAATTGAAAGAGTCCGAGAACGGGATCATGACCGCAACTTAGTCTCCGTTTCCATTTCGGTCTTCCTTATCCCATATACCTTATTTCCCATTCATCCATCAAGTGCTAAAAATTCTTAAGGTCAAATCAAATCAAAATTGATATTTATAGTTTCCGTTTGTTGATGATTGCTAAGAACGAAGATAAATATCACTTAGTAAAGAAAATTCCAGGCTTAATTAAGAAGCTATAAAAATAAACTTCGATAAGATAAGAAACAACATTTTTTGGCAAGTCAGTAAAATACGCAAAATGTCTCACGAGCAGTTTACACTTGATTTTCGCATATGTATTTTGGCCAGAATGTTATCAAGCTACAAAAACAATAAAATTGCGGTGTCTTTAATTTAAGACTTTGGAATTTCTATTGTGTGTGATGACAACAACGACATGTTTTTGAGCTTTATCAGATCTAATGCCATATAAAGTCAGTAGTTTGGGCTGATAAGAAAATTGGCAACAAATAAAATAAAAAAATATTAATGGATATTTTTCATCATAACAGGAAATCAATTGTTTCCGTGACTTTTTTTTGTTTGATTTATTGATGTTAAGGTGATTGACTGATGGAATTGGATTGAATGAGGATGGACTAAGATGGACTGAGACGAACTGAGTCGAGCTGAGTCGAGCTGGGCCGAGCTGAGATGAGCTGAGACGAGCTTGGATGAGCTGAGACGAGCTGGGCCGAGCTGAGATGAGCTGAGATGAGCTGAGACGAGCTGGGCCGAGCTGAGATGAGCTGAGTCGAGCACAACTGACACCATTCAATGCCAACGACCGCGTCACAATTGCCATTCCTTCATGACACACATTCTCCATCAAATACTCGAGTTTTTGCGATTTAATCTGACTTAATACGTTAGTCTTACGTACGTTTGACATTAAAGTCTTTCCTACAAAGTCATTTTTCCTAGAAAAGAAGATCAATTTCAGTTTAAAAGCCACACACATCAGTTCTATTTTTACACTGTTTTATCATCCATTTTAAATCATAAATGTCATTTCCATTTTGATGATTCACAGCCAATAAAGCCCTTCCAAGCCCTTTTATGCCTTATCTAAAATGAAAACTACATCAAACTATTTAAACAACGTCAACCAATTGTCATCAAGTCTTATGCTTGAACTTGTCTTATCAACAAGCATTTTAAACTATTTTCAAGTAGTTTGTCATGTTATCTTATCATCAAGGCTGTTACTTTATACCAATCATACAAGTTCAGAGTCAAATGTGATTGATAAGAAGGCATGTAAGTAGTTTTGAAGGTTCTTTGATTGGTTTTTGATACAATTTTTTTGTTGGAGATATGACATATGTTTGTGGGCAAGCACTTGATGGTATTGTGTGTATTTTCAAGGTTGATGATCTAAGTTTAGTGCTTGTAAAAAAACCCAAAATGAAGGAAATGATGAGGTGAAATTACATGATTGTGTGGACGGGAAATGGTGTGTAAAGTGGGAATGATGTTATCTTGGGCAATTGTAGGATTCTAGCCATCAGAGTCATGACTAGCCGATCTTATGTCAGAGTCAAGTCAGTCTAGAGCCTCATTTTTCGCATTTTACACTCAACGGATCAGCAATCCGTCTGATATTCACTTATTAATGGCAATTCAGATCAATTGCTGGCCCATGACTACCCTAGGAGGCATAGGTTGAAAGAGTGTAAACCTCCTTGCACCTGAATACACTATTGACCCTTCTTGAATACTCCACAGACCAACCTTGAATGCCACTTGACGTTGACCACCTCAACTACCAATTAATGAATTATCTACAGAATTATGACAAATTAAATAAGAATTTTCAAGTGTGCTATTTCGAGAATTTCATTGATAAAAATTGAATTTGAAGTTATTCCATGTGACTAATGACACTGTGTGTAAAATGAATGACGTTTAATTAGATAGCACGTGTTATTGATATTTCATCATTTTAGGTAGTTTTGATCTGTAAATTACAATTAAGATTCGAATTACTTAGCGAGTATTCCCAGCCTTGAGCTTGGGATCTGCTAAGATCTCAGTTCTGGCTCCGGTCTCGACCTCGGTCTTGATAATTCAGCCAAATTGAGACTTCGGGAAACCCTTCGGAAGTCAGGTAAGGTGAGAGGCTGCGCTTTGGTTACGGGATCCAAATTTGATTCATTTATCTGTTTCATACCATTACGATAAGGCAATGGATACATCCGGATGTCTTAATGTACAATTTTTACCATTGCTTAATTTCCAAATATCCTCTTAGACCCGACAACTAATCCATGACTCACAACAAAATCAATCACATTCTTCTCTTACTTCTTCAATTACAAATCTAATCTTTGGCACTTGTCAATGCCAAATTCCAATGTTATTGCTAATCTAAGACATTTTGCGTTGATTAGACTGTTCAAGTTTCACTATTGAGTTCACTTTTAGTTTTGCAAAACCTTGAGACAATTTCGTTTATCTTGTCAATCGACCTTAAGTTCACCCTTGAATTGATCTAATCTGAAAAAATATTTTGTCAATTTTGATTAAATAAATGATATCCGTTATCAATTCTCTGCCATTATATCTGTCTTAAAAAGGAAGGGGGGGGACGTTCGGTTGTTATGTGATGGATCTGGAGGATGAGGGGATAGATTATTACATTCTAATTGGTACAGTAAGACTACTAAGGAACCTTGAAATGGGCTCTGTCTCAGAGCTGAACAGGAATCCAGGAATCCGTCTCCAAAATGGAGCAGTTTCTGACTTTGGAGTCCATTCGGAGTCCAATGCAGAGCGACTCCTGAATTCCTGCCCAACTCTAAAATCAGAATCTGCTTTATTTTGGAGTCCGACTCCAATAGGGCCAGAATTCCTTGTTTGAAATTTAACAGACCATAAAAGACAAAACAGTGTTGCCAGGCCTCCATTTTGGAGTCTGAATTGACTGGATTCTACTGAAATCGGAAACTCTACTAGACTCGATTGAACTCCTATAGAGTCGGACTCCAAAATGGAGGCTTGTCAAGACTGTCTTTCCTGTTAGGGTCAGCTACGCTTTAAACAAGTTTATTGAAGGAAATTGATAGGGATGAAGGAGGCGGTGGGCTGCGGTTATCATGTCAAAGAGCCAAGAAGGTCTCAATCAAGTCGATTCTACGCATTAAGCATTACCTAACATCTGAACAGTTCCCCACAGGAAAGATAATCATTGAGATTAAATAAAGTCACGAGAATTTTTTGATAAAAAAAAATCTTTGATAATTTTTTTAAATCTTGTATAAATGAGTTAAGAAGTTTAGTTGCAGTGGAATCTTTAATGCAGCAAGTCGTGATTTATTGTTCACAAAAAGGATAAAAATTCTATAGGAAAATTATAATTTTGATAATTTGAGGTTAGAATTTGTTGAATAAAATCAAAGTTGGGAGGACATTTGGGAGTTTGGAATTAAAAAAAAGTGGAGTTTAGACTTTCTTCAGTTAGTTAGGATTTCATGAAGTCAGGAATTTAATGGGGCGACTCCACTGTCTCCGGATCCCAGTTGAGGTGCCTTCACATCCAACTCTGGTTGAAATAGTTAAAAATTCACAATTTTTGGTATAATCTTTGACATTTTTTAATGATAAAAAATTCAATTTTTCATCAGAAATGAGGAATTTCATCATTTTATCGGTTCTATTATACACAGTCAGTGGATTCAGACTTAATGAGGTGAGTAGACCCAAATAGACACTAAGAAGACTCACTAGAACGTGCGTACCCAAGAGCATGCTCATGATCATCGGTACTCAAGGTATTCCTCAGGGTACTTAGGGTACTCATGAACATCCTTGAACATCCTGCTCAAACCAACTCTTAAATGACTTTTCAATTCATTTCCAATTTCCTCAACAGTTTAGACCACTCGGAAGACTCCATGCATCACCCAGATCAGAATGCATAGTAAGTATACTCAAATTATACCCAAATTTCCCCTAAATTCCCAGCTAACATCCTGTCAAATGCCTTAATTTCCACTAGGGTCAACCAAACGGTACACAACTTCCACATCCAATTAACTGCAATCAATTCATCCTCTGTGAAAATAATATTGGATTAACATTAACATGCAGAACAAGTCATCCACATTTTGACAGATGTAATCATAGATGTGTTGATGATGTTTTTGTCTGTATGATTACAAACTGCGGTGATGTAAGCTTACATCTCATTAATCAAGTCCATAAATCTAACAAAATGTCAATTCCAGGCTCCTACACCACCTCCAGTTGATCCAACAACAACACCAGTTATTCCAACAGCACCACCAGAAGTTACAACACCAGCTGTGATTCCAACAGCTCCGCCAGAGGAAACAACACCAGGAGCACCACCAGTGCCAACAGCACCAACAGCACCAACTGAAGAACCAACAACAGAACCTGAAGTCACAACAACGACGGCATTTGTTATTCCAACTGTACCATAGGGTGGGAGTCATTGGGATATTTTTGAGGGGAGTGGGATCGAAAAGGGGTTTGGGTATTAAGGGTATTGAGCTCCCGATGGACCACCTAGCTATGCTTCTGCTGTATCATCCGAATAATTTAATTAACAAAAATCTTTTAATATACTTAATATGTATCTAGTAGGGGTTTCGATCTTAGGATTGAGATGTATGTGAATTTGAGGTCAATTTCAAGATTCAAAACATTCTAATCTAAGGATTAAAACCCCCTAGTGTCTAGGAGTAAGCATCCTTAATAGATTATGTGAATATTATAATTTATTTTAATATATAATTATTAATAAAAATTACAAAAAATAGGATTTTTGATGATTTTTGGAATTTATGTTATCTCAATCTTTGGACAAGAATTGGCAGAACTCCATTTCGTGATTTAAGGTCCATTTATAGTTCAGAGGAGTCCAACTCACGAGTCATACAAACTCTGCTTTGGACATGTCTGATTTTCGAAGTAATTGTTCCATCTTATTGCTCACGTTATGAAGCTTGGGTCATAGGTGTTGAGTGCTGTGTTTTGAGGTCATTAGGACATAATATGTCTTCCTTGTTCGACACATTTACTTACTTACCTGAACCATACTCTGATTTAAAGCCTTAGTAATTACATAAGGCTTTCCACCTGACTCTGTTGCTGGCTCTGTCATCTAGTTTGAACAAATTCCAGTCATACTTCCTTATCTGTATCTCCTTGTTGATGTTTTGCTGACCTTTTTTTTGCAGAAGCTTCTCATTTGAAGGCTAATCATCTGGATTCTTATTGGCTCGTTATTGGACATGAACCATAACTATGTATATTGTAGAGTACATCGAGTCTTATCACTTAGTTATTAATCATTAACTGCACGTGCATCTGATATTGCTTTTATATGTTTTTGTTTACAATTGCAGCTTATTATATGGTCAAAATGATAAAAAGTTAAAGTTGTTTACTTCCGTAGCTGATTATCTGAAAAATTGTATGAAATTAATAAAGTACAAAAAATCATCAAATAAATAAACAAAAATTACAATTATCTTCAAATTAATAAATCAGAGGTGGGCAACCTAAGTGCCACGACACACTAGTGTGCTGCCAAGACCATTTGGAATTGCAATGACTTATGTTGTGAATTAAGCCACACTGCATGACGTGTGCAGCAAGCTTACAACAAGTTGTACCGCATCACACAAGTTTCCCACTCCTGCATCTAACATTAACGCACAAAAATCTGCCAAAGCAACTAAAATTCCCAGTCTAAAAATTCTAAAATCTTATACAACATTTAAGCTCCTTAAAAGCACTTCTTATCAACATCAAAACACAAAAGTACAAAAGTAAAACTAAACTGATCCCTTTTAACGCACATATCACAAAACACGCGTAAAAAACATTAGCAATTTAGTAAATAACAAGGATTAAAATTGATGCTTAATTAGCTAAAAATGAGGTCAAGATAAAAATTGCGAATAAAAACTTGGATTTTTTGCTCGGGACGACAAGTTTTAGTTAGAAGGTTAGAAAGTGAAGATCGAGGTCTTGAAAAAAAAGGGTAAAAAAATTATTGAATTTTTGTAGTGAATATTTGAGGATATTGGAAGGGATTTAGAAGTGATATTTTGGAATATTTGGTGATTTTGAGGTTAGGTTTTGTGATAAAAATGTGGTGATTTTGGATGGACATGCTGTGACATTGGACTAAGTGACTAAGTGACTTTGGAAAAATGAGACCGAATTTTTACAATTCTGAACAAAATGTGACATATTTTGTATGAAAATATTATCCGGAAAAAACACATGGCAACCTGAATCTTCCAACGAGGTCGGATTTTATTGAATCTGGCATAAAGACATGAAATAATTCTAGTTAAGTGTTGGATTTTGGGCAATTTTGTTTGCCGTGTGACTTCTGGGTTGCAATAATATGTAGTTAGTATGAAGCCCTTGTTCTATAAATACGAAAAGGTGTCCCTAGGTGTCCCTAGTGTCCATTTTCTTCTTGGAAGATAATTAACATCTGATTTTAGTTATGCTGAATTAGTTCAATAGAGGAGCATCAGAATGTAGTAGATTTTTTTTTGGATTTTTGATTCCTGATATCCATACCAAAATGGAGAATATTGGTTCAAGAATGACGGATATTATCACATCCTTAAGGTGTTTGGGAGTGGATAGGATAACACATAGATTAAGTGAAATTTGAAGTGCATTTCATTCCTAAAACCATACAAAAAATTGAGAATTTTTTGTTTTGAGATATCACACTAAAAACTGAATAGGATGTCCAAAATGGAATGTATCTCGTTGATCATTTTATTTAGTGTTTTATCAAAAGACAAGTGACCGACTAAGAATCACAGACCTGCACATCATGCATTTTAAATGAACAGGCCTTAATTTTTCCCTTATAACAGAAAGTTCTGTTACAATTTAGGACGAACCCAACAAAAGACTCAAGCTTCGTATTAAGTTTACTTAGAAAATTACGCACTTGAGGATGGGATGGATAGGGGTTTGTGGGGATCAAAGAAGTCAATTTTTTGGATTACGTAATAAGTGAACTATTCTTCCTGATCCATTGTTCCTTCATTTTTCCTCAATTTTCCTCAATTTTTTTTTTTTTTTTAATTTTTAAAATAATTTTCTAACCAATTTCCTCAATAAATTTAGGAAAAATCATACAAAAAAAGTAGATAATATGAAGATATTAGTAGTTCTAGCGTTAGTCATCTACTCAGTAAATGGGTTCAGTTTTCCAAATGTAAGTGCCAAATTGTACGAAAATTATTAAAAATCCAAACTAAAAATAAAAATTTTCTATCAAATTTAAAGCTTTTCTCAGAAAATGAAGAAATTTCATCATTAGCAACAAGCTGTGTGGTAAGTTTAGTAACTTTTTGGACTTTTGGATTCCAAACTCCCAACAGCCCATCCAACTGTTGATTAACCAATTTATATTTCAATCCACAGGGCGTCCCCGATGGCACTAGACTAGCCAATGAAGATGATTGTCAAAAATTCACACTTTGTGATGGTGGTGCTGGACTGTCCTTGTCATGTAGATCATCTGATCCATATTTCTACCGTTGTAACTCAACATGCGTCAATGACATGTCTGTGTGTCAGATTAAGACCTGTTCAGGGGTAAGTTTGTTGCTTGAATTTATTGACAATTTGTTGACTTTGATTCTGTATTAAGGACACGACCACACCAACAACAACAACAGCTACAGACACCACAACAACCCCAACAACAACTACCACGACTACAACTCCAACGACTACAACTTCAACTCTTACAACAACAACAACAGCGACAACAACACGCTTTGTTCCACCAACAGTTCCAGTCAGTCTTTGTAAGCCATCATGTACTGCTGCAAACTTTCCAGATTATGCTGCTGATCCACTGTGTACCTGCATAGATCGATTTGTATGCAAAGACACAACATGTGCTTGCGATGAGACAATTAGATGTCCAACGACACTTGCTATATGTAGTGGTGCTGTCGCTGATGGTGGATGTGGATGTGCAGATGCATGTTCTTGTGCTTCAGCAGATGGTCAGGATCAATGTACTTGCAAAGATGTTGTATGTCCATTCCCAGAAGCTGATTGTGCTGCAAACTGTAATTGTACCAGGAACTGTGAATGTCCTACTCCTACAAGCTGTAAATGTGCAGCAGAACCCAAACAATGTCCATTTCCACCAGCAGAGTGCTACCAAAAGTGTGGATGCATGACCAACTGCGACCAAACAACATTTACTCCAGATGCTGTCTGCTTTGATACATGCAAATGTCCAGACAGTTACTTGTGTCCATTCAGTAAGAGTGAATGTGTAGCCAAGTGTGGATGTGCTGATAGATGTGCATGTAATGCTGACTCGTGTAGATGTGATCCGGATATTGTTTGTGCAAGCACTGCTAGGGACTTTTTTAGGAATTTTTGGCATCAGAATTGAAATAAATTTTGATAATTTAAAGGATTAAGTTGTGTAAAATGGGAAGTGAAATTTGAATTAAAATTAATTAAATTTTTTAAAATTTTTAAAAAAAAAAAAAATTAAAAAAATTTTAAAAAATTAAAAAAAAAAATTTAAAAAAATTTTTAAAATAAAATTTTTAATTTTTAAAAATTTAAATTTTTAAATTTAAAAAAACAAATTTTTATTTTTAAATTTAAAATTAAAAATTTTATTTAAATTTAAAAAAAAAATTTAAATTTTAAATTTTAAAAAATAAATTTTTTAATTTTAAAAATTCCTTTTTTAAATTTTTAAATTTTTAAAAATTTAAAAATTTATTTTTCAAAATTTATAAAAATTTAAAAAAATTTATTGAAAAAAATTTATTTTAAAAAAATTTTAATATTAAAATTTTTTAATTTTAAAAAATTTTAAAAAAAAAAAAAAATTTTAAAATTTAAAAAATTTTAAAAATTAAAAAAAAAAAAATTTCTGAAATTTAAAAAAAAAAAAAAAAATTTAAAAAACTAATCTTTTAATTACCCATTAAAATACAATAAAGAATTAAAATCTTGAAATAAATATAAATAAATTCCAGAAATTAATCATCAAGAAATTTAAAGCTTAACATTTATCAACGGCAAAATCAAAGTAAAGGAAAAGATTTCAAAGTTGTCGATAAAATTAAAGCTTTTTAACTTTATTTTTGTGATAAAAATTTCTATAAAAGTCATGTCAATTTTGGACAAAGTTTCAATTTTTATTTTATATTATTAAAAGACAATTGATTAATTTTAAAAAATTTAAAATAATATAAAAATATTTATTGTGAACTAAAATAATTTTTGTAATTTAAAATAATAAAATAATAAAAAATTTAAATAGAGTAAAAATTAATAAAATAAAATAAATTTTAAATGGAGATAAAAATTGTCATTTTATCAAGTTTATTAATATGTTCAACATATGGATTTAATTTATTTCACGTAAGTACACTTTTAACAATTTTTTTTATATCCAAAAAAAAATTTTTTAAAAATTTGAAATTTCGAAAAAAAAAAACTTTAAAAATTCAAAGGAATTTAAAAAAAGTTAAAAAAAAAAAAAAAAAAAAACAAAAAAATTAAAAAAAATTAAAATTTTAAAAAAAAAAAAAAAAAAATTTAAAAAAATAAAAAAAATAATTCAAAAATAAAAAAAAATTAAAATTTAAAAAAATTAAAAATTAAAAATTTTAGAAATAAAAAAAATTTAAAAAAAATTAAAAAAAAATTCAAAATTGTAAAAAAATTGAAAATTTGAAAAAAAAAATTTAAAAATTTAAAAAAAAAATTTGAAAATTTAAAAATTCATAAATTTGAAAATTTTAAAAATTCAAAAAACATAAATTTTTAAAAATAGGAAAAAAAATCAAAATTGCAAAAAATTGAAAATTTTAAAAAAATTAAATTTAAAAAATTCTCATTTTTTACAGATTTTTGATGATGCACAGGAAGTATCTCCACATGCAATTTGCACGGTAACTTAAATTTTTACAAAATCAAATCCAAAATTCAAATCATTCCAATATCCCATCCCATTCCAGGGCGTAGCAGACGGAACTAAACTTCCCGACACCACAGACTGCGGTCACTTCTACCTCTGTGACACTGGCATGTCATTGCGACTTGCTTGTCGTACAACTGATCCACATTTTGACAGATGCAATGAAATTTGTGTCAACGACCCATCTGTCTGTGCATTAACATCCTGCCCCGGGGTAAGTTCACCTTGACAAACCTGAAATTTATGTAATTTTTTGTGCCATTTTTGTGTCCAGGTAACGGAAGCTCCAACTACTACTGGAACTACAACAACGACTACGACTACAACAACCTCAACAACAACTACGCCCACAACTACGACTCCAACAACAACAACAACAACAACTACAACGACATCCCCAGCACCAGCACCAGACACAACAACAAAATTCATTCCACCAACAGTTCCAACCATTTGTGTACCAGATTGTGCTGATTCTCTTGCTACATCCACATGCGAATGTGAAGATCAATGGACATGCTTGGGTAATAATGTATGTGGATGCGACACAAACATTGCATGTCCATTGACAGCTTCTGATTGTGCATTACCAGAAAATTGTGGATGTGCAGCACGTTGTGACTGTCCAGAAGCCGACGTCTGCTTCTGTCGAGAAGAAAATAAAGGAATTCAGTGTCCATTTGACGACCTTGCTGGTGAATGCTTGATTAATTGTGGATGTCAAAAGAACTGCAACTGTACAGACACTACTGCCAAAACTGGATGTACTTGTAACGCTACATGCTCATGCATTGAACCACCAAAAGTATGTCCATTTAAGCCTGCTGATTGTGTTGCATCTTGTGGATGTACAGATAGATGTAATTGTAATGGTGACTCTTGTACATGTAATGGTGATTTGGCATGTCCAAAAGCATTCTGGATGCGTCATTAATGGAGGATGGAGGCTGTATTTAGGTGTTGGAGTCGCTAATTAGTGTTCAAATTGTAATAAAGATGATTTTTGTTAAAAATGTTGAATTTTTTTTTATTTTGGAGGGTATTTAGGAGGGTGATTTGGGGGTTAACTACCCCTACATTCCCTCCCCCGTTAAACCACCCCACCCCCAACCCCAATTAACTAAATTTTCCATTCAATTTTGAGAAAAATATCCAAAACTCCACTAAATGTAAAGAAACCGTAAATGTCAGTGGTGGACAACCTTTTTTGTGTCATGTCACACCACACTTCTGTTGCGCATTACACTATATCAAACATCAAGTCAATTTGGCTACACTAGCTGAGAATAAAGTCCGAACTCCAGTGCAGTCCGAACTATGGTGTCCAAATGGACACTTTGGAGTTCGAATCCCGAAGATCTGCCAACCCTGGATTCCAATTCCTCAACTTTATCAATTATTTCATACATTTTTCTCACATCATACCACATTCTTGTTCAATCTAGCTTCATTTTTTTTTTTTTTTTTTGGTCCCATAAATCCATGATATTCTGACGCAGATTTACAAAAAGAATTGACATTCCTTAAAGTCTCAGGTGGATTTTTATCAGATTTTATTGTTGATAAAGAAAATTGGTATAAATATACGATCAAAATTAGCTACTGATGTCAAATTTGAGTTCTCTTGATTATACATTGGAAGTGTTTTGGACATTTTTGGAGATAAAATATATGAAATATTTGATAATTTTGACATCGATTGTTTATTTGTTTAGTTGTACACAGGTAAGATTAGTTAAGAAGACAAACAAAGATCGAAGACAAACCGAAGACAATCCGAAGACAAACCGAAGACAGTCCGAAGACAAACCGAAAACAGTCCGAAGACAAACCGAAGACAAACCGAAGACAAACTGAAGACAAACC
>NW_027226480.1:0-45748 GCF_022539635.2 Chironomus tepperi
AAACTATTTTTGAACCCACTAAATTCTGAACTTCCGTTAAGTTTTTCAAATTTCAAAAATTACGGTATTCCCCTGAGTTCTTAATCAATACTCATATGCCATAAATTGAATAAATTGTTCAACTAAAACTATTTATAAAACAGTATTTAATACAATTCAAAAATAATAGCAATAACTTGACAATAACAATAGCTGCAACACAATGATAACTCCTTTAAACTCACAAATCCTCATTGTATTACACTTTAAGCGATCATTACTAATTATGTCTTTTATTCCATTGTATAATATTATTTAAGTATAACATCACACTCAAAAGATGAAAAGTCCTCTAAGACACAAGCAGACAGGCTTACAGCACAAAAGCCGCCTTTTTATCTTCTTCATCTTTCATTAAGAGCTTTCAATCAAATTCTCTCTATGGAAGAAACTTTTTTTTTTTCTTATTTTTATTCTCCTGCGGTGAAGCTGTCATGTCACACTCAATGTATGACGACCCAAATCTTTTAATAATAACAGAAATGAGATGAAAAGAAAGAGAAAAAAGTTTTCATTGATTTTAATGTTCTTATGCTGCTTGTGTTCAATTTTTTATCAAAGAATTAGAATTTCATCAGAAATTTTCATTGATTTTATGTTTTGATGAACTGAAGTGAAATTCTCGGAGGGACGTTTTTTGTAGGCACTTTGATGTGAACTTCATGTTTTTGAAGGAATAAGAAAAACTTCTTTGTCATACAAAAGTGGAAACACAATGACTTGGAAAAATGAATTTCATACAAAAACAAACACATTTGTTCCACGATATTAACAATTCGAAGAATGTCAAGTCACTCACTTCTTGTTACTTCAAATGATGGATGATTAATAAGCGATCAATTGGCATCTGCAGGGTCTGTAAATCTCTGACTGATAATTTAAATATAGTTCCTACAATAATATCAATATCTCATCTTCCATTTCCCCTCGTCGTACTATTGCAGTTCAACTACTGTGACTAGACGCGATCTTAACAGTGCCTCTAATATTTGCTTTATCCTTGGCTGTTGCTTAATTTTCTGTCTTTTTTAAATGAAATAGTGTTGTCCTAACTGTGTGCCTTGAAATGAAATGCCAGAAACCGAATGTCATGTATGCTTTCTGTCGTGATTCACCACCAATGTGAGCCATGACACAAAGTAGTATTCAAAGTGTCCATCAACCAGCACTACAGCTTAAATTGTAAGTATTAAATCAGATTTAAGTTATAATTCACTCTTGTCAAAAGACTAAGCATATGTAAAAGGTCACAGCTTTTAACATTATTATTATGTAAATCACTAGAAAGTTCCAAATCCTCAACAACAATCAGAAACAAAAGACTCAAACATTTTTCCTCGAAAAACCTCCTTAAGGGTCTATTATTAATGAGATAAAACATGAAAGAGAACTGTAAGTACATCATTCATACGAACATACGTGTCTGCAAGCATTGAAAGAATGGAGAATGTAACAGTGAGAAATGTTGAAAGGAACAACCACTCACCTGTCATAAAAGTCTTAGTTTACTTACATTCTCATCTCTCTTTTATTTCATATTAGAATTTATTGCCAGTTCGTCTGAAGATGAAGAGAATAAACATAAATGCATTACAGAAGATTGAGGAAAGTTTTTAAGCTACTGCTACTATCCATTATGAAGAGGATTACTTTTATGAATTGCGAAAGTTTCAACTTTTAATACTGCTTTGAAATGAAATGCATTAGGGAAGCATTTAAGATGAATTGAAATTTATTCTGGTCATTTAATTTTCCCCATCTCGACTTTCAAGATTTAAATGGATGAAGCTATTGCTAAGATTGCTTATACCAAGCAATTTACTTAGTCATGAATACTTGAACAGTAAGGAAACTTTAATGAAAGATTGAATGGAGGATATTGTTTGTACTTATTATGTTTATGCTTATAGTTTTACTCCAATCAGGTCTCGATATCCCGTAGCACTTTTATTTCTCAGCCATACTGAATGCTTCAATGATGTCTGATTTGTTGACTGTCTGATTTTGAGTTCAGTCAAGCTGAAATGAATCTTTTGTAAATAATCTGTTAAGGATATGACTATAGAGAGGTGTTTAGTCATGCAAGTACCTAGATAAAATGTGCTTGTGTCATTATTTGTAGTCATGAGACTGAATACTGTTTCTGATATGTTTAAACATAGAATTTAAGTCTTGGAAATTAAAGTTGACAATTCAAGGTATTTTGGAAGTGAATTTTAAAGTTTAAGCACTGTAGATACATCTCCGTCAGGACATCTGTAATGTTGTTGATTCCGTACATTAGAATCGTCCTGCAAACATCCAGTTCAAGAATTCTTAAAAATCCTTTGGGATTAATTTTCAGCAACACAGTTTGCTAGTGTAACTCTTAATGTTGACAAGTTTCCTGGGCGTTTACATATATGTGTCCATGCTTCATGTCAAATGATTTATCGATGATATTTTGCTTTATTTGCCTCTTGGTAATATCCAATGAGATTGTGGTTTTGTTAATATCTTAATTTACTTTAATGCTTTTATTGCTGGACTTTTAAATAGATGAAAATAGATAGTTGTAGTTTAATGACTTTATTAGTTGCTTAGTTCCTACTTTGTGCCACTTTGTAATAGTTTAATTGTAGTTAAATTAAAACGACTTCCAAATTGATTTGTGTTGTTTATTCTTCGAAGTTCAAAAACAGATTGAACTTTTGTATGAAAAAGGGGTTTTCAACTATGTAAAATAAATATTATTCAAATCTCAAATGAACGTTGAAACAACTTGGATAGTAGAAAATTTCAATTGCTATGCAAATGACACAATTCTCACTTGAATTTTAATACAATTTCTGTTTCTATCCAAAACATCAATAAAGACAGCACTGAATGACCCTAAACAATATTTTTCTCTTTTTAGACCTTTTATGTTAATCAAATAAAAAACTTACACAGCACTAATAAAATCATTTACATGCGAAAATGTAAAAAGCATCATCATCATCATCCACAATCAATAAAAGCACCTAAAAGACGCTTCAATTTTCCATTAAGACCAAATATCACGAAACTTTTCCATCCGTTCTGATAAATGAATGAATTAGGGATAAAGTTTCATCTTTCTTCCTCTTTTTATTTCTAGCTTGCATGGCAAGGATTGAAAAAAAAATCTTAATAAGATTCCTTTCCTCTCACTTGTGATACTTTCGTACATTCATGTGCAAATATATATGAATTGAAAAATAATACCCTTCTACATTATATATTTTTGGTAAGTGAGAGGAAGAAGTACAAATACAAATACGTAAATAGAACGACTCCTTATCTCCATTAACGAATTAATTGAGAAGATAAACATTACCCTACTTATATTATTTGTGAATCAACAGTATAAACATCATCGTATGAATATACTTAGAAGCAACAATGTAGGTATATGTGTGTGGATATTGTTGTGTATATTACAATCATCATAGACGTCATTCGATCGTATTGAGGTACTTGAAAATAACAAGAGCAAACACTTTAACTTAAAATCAACTTGAGTCCAACAATAACAGTAATAGTAAAAAATAATAATAGTATAGTAAGTAGAAGGAGGAGAGATGGAATAAAAAAAAAAACAAAATTGGTGAAGATATGTAATAACTAGTAGGATGAAAGTCCTTATCTGAAAATTATCATCAGTTTGAGTATGGCACATAGAAAAGAAAGGAAATTGCTTTCATTTCTTCAAATTGTATTGTGAATGTGTACACGAGTAAGTGAGAATGTTGAATAGCAGTGATGAAATTATGGGAATTGAAGTTAGTCAGCCTAGCAACACAATGAGATGAATAACATTTTCCAACATTATGGATCGTAGGTCGATATACGCCGTCTAGGTGCCGACGAGACATGACGTTTGACTTAAATTTGTTCTCGTAATTCAAAAAGTGTTCAACAGAAGCTACCAGTGTGTGCTTTTTCATTGCTCTAGACAGATATCTAGACCAGCTCCCGACTAAGCTTCTGTATGAGAAGCCACATCCTCATTGCTCAGTCAGATATCACCTATACTATACATGCCTTGATTGATAGTCCAAGACACCAACACTGCTTAAAAAGCATACAAAATAATTCGCATTCTCACATTAAATTCAATTCAATGGAAAACTTTTCATCTCGACTACTATAAAAGTTGGCGCAAAAGAATAAACACAGAGAAAAAAAATAGAATGCTGAAAAAGTTTTTCAAATGATAAAAGAGTAGTAGATGGAGAGAGAGTCGTTATAACAGGAAAATTGCCTTAATTGTTTACATAATTAATAGACTTAAGAATAGGAGGGAAGAATTTATGCATGCAAAATAAATAATTCTCCATATTATTAATGAGTAGGTTGTGAGAGTGTTTGTGAACATTATAAAAATAGAATGTTAGGGATGGTATGGATGGCCTTATTCCTAGTTATTTGAGTAAATTTATTGAGAATGTGAACTTTTGAGCATCATGAAGTTTTAATGACATTAAATTGACTAATGGGATATTCTCTAATTTTTGGGGTTTATTCAATAGTAAGTTAGTGTGTCATGGTGTCATTTTCAGTTGATGTGCATCCCGAGCAGCACAACATGGTCGTCATGACAACGCAGCGTCGCTTTGTAAGTGTCAAAACGCTAAAATGACGTAAGCGTGCCTGGAACAATTTGTTTGGTTGACTTTGTAACTTACTTTTCTGCTTCTTGGTCAATTGTGATACTTGGGGACTCTTAGATAGCTCCTCAATCTCTGCCTTTCATTTTTCAACACCAAATCAAGTGTATCTAATAAGTTGTTTGATCGTTCTTCTGGAAAGCATAGCCATACTCAAACATACGTACATGTGTCTTCCGGGCGAATTCACATAAATTCCGATCATAAACTATACATTGTTACAGAGTGAGCTTTACCTGACACAAATATGTTGGATTTCAGTTACTAACCCACTATTCACATACTGTAGTTCATCACATATCAAACAATAGCATCATTTCCCAGAAAAAGTACAAATTCACTAAAAATCCATTTAATTAAGCAAATTCCCCTAACATACCTACAATGTAGATCACATCATGTTACAAAAATATTTCAAGTTCATCAAAATATGTCAGTGATGATAAAGCTCAAAAAAACAGGGGAATTTAATTACAAAAATTTTTCACTACTCATCCATTCATATCTAGTCATGCTATTTTAATAACATATCACATTCAATTTCCCACATATCTTCATTATCACAGTCCTGAAAGATTTAATTATTTTTTTGTTCCTTGTTGTGGTATCACATCATCGTTAACATAAACTATACAATGCATGTTCCCATTTTTTTTTATACTTTTTCCTTCATTTTTGCCTGCATGCAATAATATTTTTTTACTTCTCATTTATCAGATGACATGATGTGCTGAGAGATACACGGAAAGGGGTGAAAGTGTTGCTGCAAATTAATGAAACCATCGTTACGTTTTCATAATATGATACATAACGCTATCCTGTATCGTGCTTTATAAATGTGCACTTTAGACAGGGTTGGGTGGTTGGTGGATGCATGATGTTATGACATAGGTTTCTTTCTTGTAAGTCATTCTGGATGTTATATGTGCTATAGTTATGAATTCTAGGGTTCCTATGCCCTCAAATCAACAAATAATGACCAAAACAAGCCTTAGTTGTTGACCATGATGTCCTAGGTATTTAAATCAACAAAACCAGCTATAGCTGGTTAGACTGGATGCCCAGATATTACAAATAACAAACAAGTCAAATTATGACGCAATAACTGGCCATAGCTGTTGATGCCAGGACAATACATGACCAAAACAGACATGTATGATAATGCTCAGGATAAAACAAAATCAGCTAAGACTTGACGCTGGATGTCCTAGGCATTTAAAATCAACTAATAATAATCAAAACCATCAGATCATCATCCCTGCATAAGAACACATAACCGTCTGATGTGATTTTAGATGCTCCTGGTTTCCTAAATTTAATATAGCATGTTCCGGTTTTTGAGGACACTGTCTGATGATTTTGTGAATATTTTATGCATTTTCACTTAAATCAAATTAAAATCTGGAAATTTGCTTAGTACTATCGAGTATTAAGGTATAGGGGTTAATGCTTTAATTTTCATGTTCCATACATTTTGAAAATTCATGTAATCAATGTGTCTGCAATTGACTGATAAAATGAAGCCTCAGACGGAAAATACCCATTCATCATCATAAATTTGATTACAATTCAATCTCAAGTGTATGAAATTAATCTGCTGTACTGTATAGATTAGAGCTTCAATGCCAATTGTAATCTATTGCTTATGATACTAATCGTTTATCTGTAAATTGACATGTGTAATAAATCATTGACCACAAATTATATTACTACTTTAGATTTATTACTATGCGAATGACTAATACATGAAGTTGTTATTAGTTCCACTTACTGTGATTAGTGTAAAATGTCTGGGATAATTTTTTACAATTTTTTAATGAGTTAATCACAACACACATGAGATAATATTGTTTGATTTATATTGTGGTTCAATACAGCCATAAAAGCTGTTTAATGAGTAATGGATAGAGAATACAGTTTAAATGTGCTTTGTGACACGCTTCTCAATAATCCCTGGTAGCTCAGGAGGTAAGAGCACTTTGCATGTTACCTGGATGAAATTAGGAGTGCGTGGGTTCGAGTCCTAATCGAAGGTAATCCGGAATCTCTATAATTAGAAGGAATATACTTAAAAATGATACAATTAGGAAGCACAGCGATAACCCGCCCGAACTTCCCCTGATTATCCTGAAATGCTGTGAATTGAGTTGTATTCATTTTGATAAGCTTTTGTTGCTTTCTGTGTATATCTTGGGATTTGATATGCAAATTGTTAATTATTAACCTGATTATTGCTGGTGCAACCCTTCAGGTATGATCGTTTGAATAGATTTTTAATCTATCCTTTCAAATACATATCCTGGTACAGAACTCGTTTGTCAGCAGAACATTACGTTTAACAGTACATAAGCACTTGAAATTTGTTCAGCTTCGTAGACACACTACGGCTTTCCTAATCCCCCAACTTTAATATGCCGTTCAAAATATTGATAAGATAACTATTGAAGTACTTCCAAGATTAATTAAATAAATATCCACAACTCACTTCAGTCATCGTGTATAGCTTAAACGTATAAGAATGGCTAAAATTAAAGCTTTATTAATTTTAACATTCTTAATCAACTCAACACTTCAGAATCCATTAAAGTCAGATGACAGTCTGTCAGAAAACAAATCACGTGCTGAAGAGAAGAATTGGAAGATCAATTCAGGACATTACAGAAAAAAGAGCATTAAGAATGATGAGTCGACAACATATCGTCTACCAAATGACACATTGCCAATAAGATACGATATTTATTTGAAGACAGATGTTGATAAATCCAATTTTGACTTCGATGGACGTGTTAAAATAGATATTCGTGCTGTAGAGCAGACAAATACTATAACTTTACAGTATAGACACATAACAATATCAAAAGTTTCACTGCTGAATATTTCAACGGACGAAGTTCTTGCTGATGAACTTAATTTTGACTATGTGATGGTCTACGAGTTTTTAAAAATTGAACTGCCACATACATTGCAGCCAAACGATACAATTCGACTTGATATAACGTACAATGGAACATTACAAACTAATAATGCTGGATTTTATCGTGCATCTTACACAATGAATGGTGAAACTGTTTACTATGGTGTAACACAATTTGAATCAACGGATGCACGACACGCATTCCCATGTTATGATGAGCCCGCTATTCGAGCACCAATGGCTTTACAAATACAGCATGATAAAAGTTATAGTGCATACTCAAACATGCCACTTATCGACACAATTCCAGTTGAAGAAACTGATTATGTGATATCAAAGTTCGATGTAACACCTCCGGTGCAGACATACTTACTTGCATTTCTCGTATCACCATTTGATTTTGTCAGCAATAATGATTCCGTTATACCACAGAGAATTTTTGCCAAGCCAACATCAATTGCAAATGGCGATGCTGATTTTGCCTTGAGCATTGCAGATCCAATCATAAAGAAATTCGTAAATCATTTTGGTGTTAATTACACATTACCGAAACTCGATCATGCTGCTATAACACAATTTGCAGCTGGTGCTATGGAGAATTGGGGATTTGTTACATACGCAGAGCGATATTTGCTAGCCAACTCAACAACAAGCGCAGCAGCTAAGAAAGATATTATAGCAACAGTGGCACATGAAGATGCACATATGTTCTTTGGAAATCTCGTAGCTCCTCATTGGTATTGATAACTTTTACTTCTATTTCTGTTTATTTTGATTGTAGATCAGTTGAATTGGGACTTTATTTCACATGAAAAATATGAGTAGCTATCACGTGTTATGTTTGATAAAGGTTCAATGTATCAAAAGGTGTTACTATGTACCAAGATACATATTTTATATGAAAACAGTTGCAAAATGTGAAAGCTTCCTCGTAGGAAGAAAGAAAAACAATCGTAAATTGAAAATATAAGTCGATGGCAAATAGCTCCATGTCTTATGGCTTCCTGTAGGCTTTCTTAGAATTTTCTCTTTTTGATTTCGACTTGAACTCCCCCACTCAATTTGGAATGTTCATGCAAAGCATAATTTATTTTATGATGATGAATTTATTGCCGAGAAATTTGTTTATTTGGGCATATTTTAAAGGTTGGGAAAGCAATTTTGTTAGATATGCTGAATTTCTATGGAAATATGTGATTTGGAAAGACATTTCGGGGAGCGTGTTTGAAAATTTAATGAGAAATTCCCGATCGGCACACTCTTAAGTGTTGTCAGCGAGCAGCACAACGTGTTCGTTAAGGCACCGGCACGATGAAGTTGTCCTGACGACACCATGACTGTCGTCGAATTGTGCTGCTCGGGATCCACTCGGCAGTGAAGTGGACTATGTAATTCAATTGACAATTACAGTCACATAGACGCAGTTTGAATTCTACTGCCAATGGGACGCTGCTTGTTAAATTCAAAGTCCATTTGACTGCCGTGTAGACAACCTTATATGTGTGCAGATCGGGATTATACTAAAACTATCACTAAATCCATCCTTTTCTATAATTTTTTAGGTGGTCAGACCTATGGCTAAATGAAGGATTTGCAACACTCTACGAATATCTCATACCTCACCTCCTTTACCCCAATGATGGATGGATGGAATCATTCCGAACTGGCGAAATCAATTATTCCTTCGGCTACGATGTGTTATCACGAACAGGAGCAGTCCCAATGCACCACTATGTTGAAACTCCAGATGCCATTGATGGTAGATTTAATTCCATTTCGTACACAAAGTCTGGAGTCGTGCTAAACATGTTCCGAGAAGCACTTTCTGATGCCACATTCACCAAGGGATTGACAAAATATTTGAATAAAATGTCACTCAAGGTAGCAACTCCACAGGATTTATTTGCCTCACTTCAAGATGCTTTGAATGAGGATTTCCCGGAAAACAATGTAGACATTGCTCGTATTATGTCGAGTTGGGTTTACCAAGCTGGATATCCACTTGTAAGTGTTTCGAGAAATCAGAATGGTGTCTTGGTTCTCACACAGCGACGATACCCAGATGGAAATGATGAAGTTTACTCAATTCCATTGTCATTTGCAACTAAAGCACAGCCAAATTTTGAGAAGAAAACTGCAAGTGCTTGGATGTTGAATAAAACGGTTGAAATTCCACAGCAATCATTTGGAATGAGTGACGATGACTGGATTGTATTTAATGTTCAGCAGACTGGATATTATAGAGTCACATACAGCTCAGATTTATGGAAATCTATAGCCAAAGGACTTCTCGAAAATCACAACCAATTCCATTTGGTAAATAGACGTGTGTTGCAGACTGAATTGATGCTTGGATATTCAGTCTTGAAAGAATTGATGGCCACGGATGTTTTGGATGTTCTGAGTTATTTGGCCAATGAAAGTGAATATCTCTTGTGGACAGATGCAAGATCATCTATAAGTTCAGTAAATGTAACTCTTTTCGGAACTGAATTATATCCTGAATACCTCAATTTTGTAAGATCTATAACAAAGAAGCAGCTGGATGTAATTGGATTAGCTCCAATTGAAAATGAATCAGCAAACATTCGAAGCCTGAGAAATCAAGTCAAAACTTTAAATTGTTATGCACTGGATGAAGCTTGCTTAGACCATGAATTGCAAAAATTAGCTTTATACAAAGAAGATGTACAGGAAAATCCAGTTCCTGATTTCTGTTCTGGATTTAGAAATGCAAATTCGACAATTTATGGTTACTATTTAAATGAGATTGCAGGAAACCTTCAACTTCCTCTTCGCAGTAGAATAGTAAGCAGCATAGGATGTTCTTTAGATGAAAATTTATTGCGTATTACAGCTTTAATGGTTGAGGATAGCAAGAACGATATCACAACTACTGAGCGTACAACCATAATAAATAACATGCTGATTAGTTCCACAATTGGATTTAAAGTTGCATTTGAATATCTTGAAAGAAATGTCCATCAAATATCATCGTTCAGGACAACTCTTGGCAGTCACATTAATACTGCTGATTATTCAGAAAAAATTAATGATATGCTTGTCGAAGCACTTGCTGAAGGCTATATTACAGACGTAAATGCAGCAGCATTGAAAAATTCCATTAAGTCAAATTTAGAGTGGCAAGAAAATCATTCTGATGGACTTAATGAATGGTTCATTAATTTTACTGCTACTACAACGACTGCACCGTCCACAAGTCCTTCAACAGAACCTTCAACAACTCCAGACAGTGCCAATGGTGTCGTTTTGTCATCCCTTGTTTTTGCTGTTTGTATTTTGGTGAAGATTTTTAATTGAGCAATACTTTGTGGACCAAAGTTCCAATAAAATTTTGTTTGGATATTTCCACATCTTTTCTCTCACTCGAGACTTAAACCAAGCCTCAATGTTACGATTAAAGTAAATAAAAAATTAATTGAAGAATTATTACTGACATACCTACTCACAATTTCACCTTTTTTCTTGGAAGGATCTTTTTAAGTTTACTGCTGTTGCTGCTCTCTTAGGTAGTCTTGTGAGTTTCCGATATTAAATTTGAATTTATAATTTAAACAGCTGCTGTAGGAAAGAAGGATTTTTTTACACATGACACAAGGTTGTTTGTTCTGTGTTTGAGCTTAATTTCTCAATTGCTAGTCCTTAAAGTGATATTTTAGGTAGCTTTAAGGAGTTTTCGAGAAGATGCTTGACTCAAATTTGGTGTGAATTGTTCGAAGGTCGTTGGTTCGAATCCAGTCATTTCTGAATCTGTTCTTAAAGCATGTTGATTAACAGAAAATTGTAATTCCAAATAACGAATGCAGATTGGGACTCGAACCACGTCTTACGATTTGCAATCAAACGCTCCTATGATTGAGCTATTGGGGGTTGCTGAGCTATATGGCACATTACTCACTTATTTCGCTGGTGTTACTGAACAATTGTGATCCATGACCTCCCTCAAGGACCCCTAAAGTTGGCTTTATTACTGGTCTTCGTGTGTCAATTACCAATATCAAATGCCAAAACTGCCTTTATCGACAGTTTCTTTCTAAAAGATCTTTGCTGGCAAAGTGCCATATATAAATATACATTTTCTGCATCCAGCTTACCACTGCACTCTCAATAATGCACCGTTGATAGCCTATGTATTACAGGAATCCCATTCCCACAAAGCTCCAATTTGAGAATGGAAGGACTCAAACCAACGACTTTTAAGTCATCATTCAAAAACACTTAATATCTGATTATATGATTAAATTTGAAATTACATGTAAGCCTATTAACACAGTCTTGCCCTTAATGGCATTAATTTTACCACAGTATGTTGCTTGGGAAATTAATCTCTATAAAATTTACACTGCAAAACTGTCTTATAAGCTCATAAGAAAGCTTTTATATTTAAAACTAAACAAACATTTTAATGAAATATAATTGAACTTTACATGTTTTAATTTTCAACTCATTAGCAACTTATTAGACAGCGGCAGGGAATTAGAAAGTTCAGGAAGTTTACAAAACTCTAAATTATGAAATGTTGGTATTAATTATTTAAAAAATTCCGAGATTTTAAGCTTATTATCTTAAATGATTCTTGGAATTCATAATAGAGGAAATTTCGAGATAAATCCACGTGGAATTGAGTGACTCCAAGGTCAACTTGGATATTGTATACTTGAGTCGATTTAAAGACTTAAAGGAGAGTTTACTATGAAGTCTGTACTTTATATTCCTTTAACTTTTGTAACAAAAAGTCGAGTAACATCAGAAAAAGTGAAAATCACCAAGCATTTACATAGATTCAGCTATTAAAATTAACAACACATCCTTTACAAAAATTTGATCTTTTCCGCCATTTAATTCCTCCATCCGCCTATACATTTTTGCTTACGTTAATCTTCATTTCGTTTGTTTATTAACTTTTGCTAATGTTTCCTTAATTCTTCTTCATTTTTCTGTCTACTTTTTTTGCTGCTCTTTCTCTCTTCTCGCGTTGGGTTGTGTGAACAATAATGACTATATTACAGCATCAAAACATTAAGTTGATTGCTAGGAATAAGAAGAATAAACATCAGTTTCGCATTTTGTTTTTTAAATGATGAAGATTTTCTCTTGTACTTCCTTTTTTTGCCTTACAAATTACTCTGAGTGAATGGAAATGAAAATCTGTTTGACATGGAGTAGGAAGAAAAAGATATCTAAGGATTACCGTTCGGAAGACAACCGTGGGTTTAAGCTAATGATAACCCTAACTTTTAGTAATTGATTCTGTTTTATTTTAATGGAAAATTATTCAAACGTTTTGCAGTAATGAATTGGGATTGGATGATGAATGAAGCAATAGGAAATCGGAATTAGGTATGCTGTTTATACCTGAGTACCAGCACACAAGGTAGAAAATGGAGTTCATTCAGGGTCGATTCGGAACTCAAAAAGAACACTTATGACGATAACCATAGGGAATGTTCGGAAATTACGTAGCATGTAAGCATTTTTAAGGCTTCTTCCGTCTTCCATAATATTTTGTTCCAAAATGAGCATCCTGTAATGAAATAGTAACCCTTCCTCTATAAGAGTCACATAACTTCCAAACCTACTCTATCATCACTTTGCAATTGAGATCTAAAGAAACACAAGTGTCTGAAGAAGCATGAAGCGTGGGTATCGCCAGCAAAGGCTTTCTGGAACTCGATCTCCCACTCTCTTGCCTTTCAATTTGCTTCCAATATAATTTAGTCAAATCCATGTTATTTTTTTCCTATTCCACCTGGATAAACATAATTGTATAAAGCATACATATGGCATTTGAATATAGGTCAAGTGAATTAAGTATAATAACAGAGTTATCTGGATTCTATACCACTTATTTGTTCTCATTAAATCCCGAGACTTATAGTGAAATGTTGTCGATGTAGATCAGGATTGTACAAACTGTGTGCCGAAAATGGAATGAGTTTTATAAACAACACTGCTGTGGATATATGAGTTTGCAGGAATTTGCGATTCCGGACTCAAAAAGTCCCCAAAACAGTGAAGTCGTCTTCAATAGAGTTTGGTCTCCATTTTTGGACTCCTATCATTTTAACGTATTTTGCATGTCATCCACTGACTTCATCCGAGTTGACAGAGCAGACAGACGTGTGCTAATCGGGTAAAAACCATACCAGAATATTGTGGCTTTTCGACAGCAAATTTACAGCAAAATTTTACAGCAATAATCTCACAATCTCCTTAAAAGATTTTCTATTGTTTCTTCCTGCAAAAGTTCGTAATCAGATTAAACTGCTTGAACTATAGTTTAAAAACTAATTGCAGACTTCTCTAACAAGATCTCATGCTGTAAAAAAGTCCATCATAATGATTTGAAATCATCTCATCAGGTGTCCTTTCAGCATCACTGCCACTTCATCAATCAATAATAATAAACGAAAATGAGATTGTAGCTGAATAAAGCGAGTTCCCATTAGGAAATTATGTCGCCCAGAAGACAATGAATAAGTCCATTACTTAATAAAACTGTGCAAACAACGGTGAAATTCAATTAAATTTTTATGATGCAAGGAAATGATAATTGTTTGTATCATTTTCTGTTCACAACGGGGAGCACAAATGCCAACAAAACAATAACAATAAACGTGGAAGCAGGGAAGAGACAATTTTTTTTTCTTCTCCTGCTTTCGGTTTTGGACATTATGGCAAATTAATGGAGCTTTTCAATGTCATTGTGGATTTATTAGGAATTAAGTAATTTGGACAACATCTAATGTCATGCTTGCCTTTTATTCCTTTTGTTTGGATATTCTGGGGTAGCAAAAATATTTATGGATGAATTGGTTCTTTGATATTCACTTTGACTGACGTGTTGAAGCATTTAAATGACGTAAAAGGTAAGAATTTTGATGCTTGGCAACACCGCATCATTATGCTGTGTACTTAATTTGTCTGGTTTTTTGAATAAAATAATTTTTTACAAAAATGGAAATTCTTTGATAAAAAAATATCGCTAGACAACGGAACAAATTCATTGACGATTTTTTTGCCGCCTACAATCAGACACTGATAATTGTGATTCTAGGAATAACGATTTAAATGATGTTGTTTGTCCAAATATTGAGCTTAAGGGCTGGTTGCTTGGTAAATTTAAGAAGTCAGATGTAAGTTCAATCTAAGAATAGGCTTTTGATCTGTTTTTGGCTAGGCAGCATGAAGATTGCGTACTTTGGTACCTAGCGATCATCAATTTGATTAAGGTTCGATTCTCAAAATGATGAATTTCATTTACCGCTGCCAAAAACAGGAATTACGCTGTCATTACTATTCTAGTGACCATGTTAAGCTCGAGGACGTCTAACTGTTATACAGACTGAAGACAAATGACTTAGAAATACCTGAAAATCGACCCTCGAGGCCATGAAATCCATCCTCAGACCTGGATTCAATTGACTCTTTGGATCTTATGATTTCCGGTCATCCAGTAAAGATCCAGCTTTACACAATCCAACAAATCTATTTATAACCCAATCAAATCTAAAATGCGCTTACTTTGATGACGATATCATTACATCCACGTCCCCCCACAAAAGATTATTTTTATAAAATTCACCACCAGACACCAACATGGAATATTCGTTTATAGCGCTGACGAAATCCAATTATCTGTTCTCATTTTGACACTTGGATGACCATGAAGAGGAAGTGACAGCAAAATATACAGAATGTGAAAATTGTCTTCCTTTTATCTAACATGCTAAAAGCATTTACAACGTATATAAAGAAATTATAAACAATATGGATGCTATCACATTCAGTCATTTCTCGCTCTTTTTTTAACTGTTGTTGTTGTAACAGAATCAAAAAGAACGAACTGTATTTGATGAAGAAGGAAGTAACAGAAAAGAGGAAAAAAAAGGCAAATAGAAAGACTGACGGTCTATGTGAATGGAGAGAAAATATTATTTTTGGGGCTCATTGAAAAGGCATCTGAGCATGAAGTAAGGAAAGAACATCGGTCCGTCAAAGGGAACAGACGTGTTTTTGATTCGCTCCGCAATTAATTCAAAATTCTCAAAAGCTCCAGATAACAACAACAGAGATTAAAGTTTCGAATCTCAGTTCAACTTGTTCAGACGTGTTTTGACTTGTTCGGCAAAATGGTAGAAACAACAACAAATCTCAACAACGAGGAAAGTAACCAAAAACTTTCGGAAAAACAACCTGAATCTCAACAACAAGATTCAGCACCCGTGACAACTCTCATCACCGAGGATATAAACAACGAAAAGCAACATGACATTGAGATGGAAAATCTCAAAACAAAACAGACAACAATGGATCAATTCGTCCAACCATTAAGGGCAGAAAAACGTCGCAGCCAACTTGAAATCTTCAGTGCGCCAGCCAAAAAGATATCTAGTGCTAGCAAAAAGAAAGATGACAACAAAAAACAATTTGACTTCTCAAATGCCAGGACGAATCTGTACGATGACAGATTTTTCAACTTCAGCGGAGATAACAGCAAAGCACCAGAACAACCAAAACAAAGTGAAATATCATCATCATCGAAAGACAACAACCTAACATCACAGCAGAAACCAAAACCACCACCGATCCATATAACTAGTGGTGGAGGACAGGAGATCAGAAGGTTGATGAACCAGATCAACAACCAGCCCAGGAGTTTTATGATCAACGTCAAAAAGGATAAACTCAAAACAAAAGTTGTATCAACGGAGAGTTGGGACGACTACGACAGATTCATCAAACTCCTCAGAGAAAAACAACACCACTTTCACACCTATGCAAACCAGGAACCACAGATGAAATTCGTGCTCTACGGACTTCCAATGATGGAGATCGTAGACTTGGAAAAGGAGTTGAAAACGGAAAACATATCACCAGTTAAAATTGTCAAAATGACAATGAAACAAAGGAGACACGAAAACGACGACGACCAGAACTACCTTCTGTATTTTAATAAAGTACAGGAAGGTAACATTTTGGAAAACCTTCGAAAGGTTAACTGTGTCTACGGCTTCAAAGTAAAATGGGCTAAATACAACAACAGGCGCAACGGACCTTCTTTCTGTTCGAAATGTTTGCAGTTTGGTCATGGACAACGTGGTTGTAACAAACCACTAATCTGTTTCAGATGCTCTGAACAGCATGATTCAAAAACCTGTCCTTACATTTCGATTGAAACCAACAAGGTCCCAATCGAAAAACTAAAGTGTCACTTCTGCGGCGAGAAACATACATCAATCTCACAAGAATGCAACATCAGGAAACAAATAATCGAGAAGTGGAAAGCTAAATCAATGAACGACAACAACCGAAATCAAAACAGACCATCAGGTGAACAACAATGGAATTCACGAAATCCTGCTGGACAACAAAGGAATTCACGAAATCCTGCTGGACAACAAAGGAATGCTCCACCAACATCAAAAGCAGGTGAACGATCAGGCGGATCTGATCAACTTACATCACAAAGACCAGCTAGAGTATCCCAGAACCGGTACCAACAACATCTAGAAAACCAGCTTCTGAAACCTTCGCACCAGTCACCATAAAATCACAAAATAAGCATCCACAGCAGAAACCCTCAAGTCAGGGAAATCAAAACAAAAACCGAAGAAATAGGAGAAGGGGAAGGAATGGAAATAACAACAGGTCAAAGCCAAAGACCAATAACAATCATCAACAGAACTCAACGCAGGTTGTGGAAATTATGGACCTAGACTTCAATTCACTAACCTTGGAAACAAACAAGGTCGATCCTGAACCTTCATCCAGTGGTAATACAAAGGAACAAATTTCACCAGCCCAAGGCACAATCGATGAAATGAGCACAGAGACAGATTTATCAAATTGCATGTTCTTCATCAACTCATTCATCGAAATCATCACCAAAAAACCAGAGTACCTAAAAGAGGAACAGGTACAACAAGCCATCGGCCAAGAAGTTGCCAAAATCTACATGAGTCAACATGGATTGTAGTCACCAAAGAATCAACGTAATTTACTGGAATGCTAACAGCCTTGCAGATAAGATGTTAGCATTTCTCGACTACCTCAGCATGCAAAACGTTGATGTTGCGTGCATATCGGAAACATTCCTAAAACCAAACTCCAAAGTAGACTCGCATCCTGACTACGTAATTCATCGATTTGATCGCATTGATAGACCAAAAGGTGGTGTTGCGATCATTGTCAAAAGAAATCTAAAACATCAGCTTCAACCAAGTTACAACACAAAGCTAATAGAATGCATCGGAATAAAAGTCTTCATCAACGAATCAATAAGCTGCCACATCCTCTCCGTCTATCTTCCAGGAGGAAGCAAAGGAAGGAAATAGACGATCATCTAAGAGATGACATCAACAAAATAACAAACATCAGAGGAAACTACTACATCTGCGGAGACTTCAATGCAAAACATCGAGAGTGGAATTGCAACGTAGCAAACAAAGCCGGGACAATACTACAGGATATGTCCGGGGAGTTCATGATCTACTACCCCGATTCACCAACGTATTATCCAGAAGATCCGACGAAATCTGTATCAACAATCGACCTGATGCTCTCAAATTCCAGTCTGAACACTACAGAACTAAAATGCACAGAGGCAATGAGTGACCATTGCGCTGTGTATTTTCAAATCAGGACATCCAAAGTTGACAGAACAGACAACACAGTTTACAGATATGACTACAGAAATGCCAACTGGAAAAAATTCAAATCGTATATAACTCGTCGCATCGAAGACAGCACTCTGGAAAACCCATGCAACACAGTAGAGGAGATAGAACATCATATCAAAGTATTCTCAGAACTCATCATGGATTCCAGAAACAAAACTGTGAAGAAGAAAAGATCAACTTTGAATCGACAAAGCTCACACCAGAAATCAAAGACTTAATCAGGACGAAAAGAAGTCTTCGACGAAGATGGCAACGTAGCAGAGATAATCAAATCAAAACTGAATTAAACATTCTACAGAAAGTCATCAAAGACAAAATTAAGGAACTCAAAAATACAAACTGGAATAAGCGGCTTTCAGAAATCCAACCATCAAACCAAACAGTCTGGAGGATTGCAAAGCATTGCAAGAAAGGTTCAAAATCGATGCCACCGTTGATTGATGCAGATAGAACATTCATCACTAATAAGGAAAAAGCCAGCGTTCTCAGTGACTATTTTCGTAAAGCTCACGAAAATCCACTTGAGGACAACAACCCAGTACATACCCAGGAAGTAGACAACGCAGTGAAGGAAGCATTGGAAGGAGAAAATAGTGACTGCACAGAACTTACAAATGTAGAGGAAATCTCATACATTGTAAGAAATCTGAAAAATCCTAAAGCACCAGGATTAGACGATGTCAACAACATACTCCTCAAAAATCTTCCACCAAAAGGCTTCGAATATTTGAAGTTCATCACCAACACGTGTCTCAAACTTAACTATTTTCCGAAAGTTTGGAAAAAAGCTAAAGTAATCCCGATCCCAAAACCTGGCAAACCAGCAAACGAAGTGAGCAGCTATAGGCCAATAAGCTTGCTTAGTTCCCTAAGCAAAATATTGGAGAGAGTATTGCTGAATAGAATAAACGAGCATCTGGAGGATAACAACATCATTCCGACTCAACAGTGTGGCTTTCGCACAGGACGATCAACATCTCACCAACTCATCAAAGTAATCAAAACAGCAAAGGAAAACATAAGCAGGAAGAAATCAACAGGAATGATCTTCCTAGATGTGGAGAAAGCATTTGACAGAGTCTGGCATAACGGACTCTTGTTTAAAATGATCAAATTAGGGTTTCCACTACCACTTATAAAAACTGTAAGATCTTTCCTAAGTGAAAGAACTTTCTCAGTTTTTATTAAAGGTCAGTTCTCAGAAACCAATGAAATCAAATTCGGAGTACCACAAGGAGCAGTGCTTTCACCAACTCTCTACAACATCTACACATATGATATTGTAAGAGAAACAACCAACAATATCGCACTCTTCGCAGATGATACTGCATTGTATCATTCTGCAGAAAACTCAGCCGATATTGTAACACATCTACAACACACTGGAAGAAAAGTACAACAATACATGAACAAATGGAAAATAAATCTCAACAAACAGAAGACTCAAGCCTTATTCATCACAAATAGGTACTCCAGGCAACTTCCTAGAGACAACATCAAATTCCTCAACGAAAACATCAAATGGGAAACCGAAGCTAAATATCTGGGAATGATAATCGACAAGAGAGTGACATTAAAGCAGCATGTAGAATATGTGACCAACAGAGCTCACACTGCACTAAGACTACTTTATCCCCTCATCAGCAGGAACTCACATCTCGACGTTCGAAACAAACTTCTCATCTACAAGCTAGCCGTGAGACCCATCTTCACATACGGCTGTCCAGCATTTGAACGGATGGCAAAAACACATCTACAAAAACTACAAGTACTACAAAACAAATTCTTGAGAATTGTTCTCAACAAAACAAGATATGAAAGGATATCAGATCTACATACTGAAGCAAAAATACCCTCTATTGAGGACTACGTCGGAAAGTTGCAAGCGAATTTCAACACTCGTCTTGCGTCGCGAAACACCGAATAAACCACAACATAAATTAAAGCAAAACAATTTCAAAATAAAATCAAAAACTAAGTGATTGAATGCGATAAGTCAGAATCCTTAAAAAATTTAAATACAAATAAAATGTATCCAAACTTTGTACATAATTAAGTTAAAAATTTAATGAATAAAAAGTTTATGATTTAAAAAAAAAAAAATGAAGTAAGGAAAGAAGCATAGGAAGAGAGAGAAAAAAGTTCAACAGAAGCAATGAAGAATTTTTTCAAGCTTTCTTGAGAGAATTTTAAAGAATTGTGATGGAACACTTGAGTTAATTGAGGGTGTAAGCTTAAACTTTATGATCAAATTAGTAATAGGTTAAAGACATCCTTGGATTTGTGCCGTGAGCCGTAAATGAAAGAAGAATTTCTTATTTTTATAAGCTTGTTTGCTACTGAATATACAGATCTATTACGACAGGGGTGTAGCCATGTTTAACCTTCTTGTGCTACACTTCTAGTGCTTTCTAGTAACACAACAAGATCGCGTTAATAATTAGACCATGACGTGTTGGATGACGAGCGTTGACTTCAATTACAATACCAAAGCTTATAATGGGATTTGAACCTCTTCATTCGACGACATTACTGCATGTAGTCTAAAAACATAAAGTCGTGCCATGGCAGACCTTGATGATAGAAACTTCACGACCAAAACGTCAACCGGCAAGCGAGTTAAGAGCACATTAGTGATGTCATAGCACACAGTTCTGGACAATACTGCATTCATCAGCTCAATTTTAATCAAAATCCTCGTTGACCCTTTCCTTAACTTGTTCATTTTCCCTTCAACAAAAAATCGGATATTTAAACAAAATTTAGCATCAAACTTCCGTATTATTAAAATTTTTTATGTAAATCATAATTCAAGCACAAAATTAAATGTTGTAAAGGCTTTTGAACTTTTTAAACTCAATTTTTTGAAGCTTCCGTATCCAACCTTAACTCTAGAATCGTATTAACAATTAAACTTTTGTGAATTATTCAGAAAATAATAAAGAATAATCTCAAAGAATTAAAATGAATATGCTCAGTCTGCCTACCTAGGTAGGCTTCATTGAAAATAATGGGATTGTGTCTGTATAATCGTAAACTTCATTTCAAATTGAAACAAAAGTTTGTGAATTGCTATACAAAATTAGTTTGAATTTTGAAAATCTTGAGAAATCTCACGAAAAATTTGTTAAAACCTGAAAATCTAATACTAAATTTATCCCGTAGAATGGGATAAATATTTGGGCATGAAAAGCTTGTTAAAAACCAAAAATCTAAGTACTAAAGTCTCATTTTTTCTCAAAAATCCAATTTTCTTTCAACAATATGCCTCATGTAAGTGCTTATCATGAATTTTAGATTCCATTTAGGTTTATTTTAATAAAAAATAATATACATATATGATTCAGAAACACATGGCACATAAACGATTATGAATATCCATTTCGTGAGAAATGAAATAAGAAATCATAAATAAAATATTTTAATGCTGTCTCATGCGAGGAACATCCAAGTGAATAAAATTCAATTTACGATGATATGTTTATAGTACACATGAAGTAGGCTCTAAAATCTATGTTGTTATAGAGCTGTGGATTTGAAATTTGAATGCCAAAGTCAGAGAGTAGTGAACTTGTCTCAAATGTCAAAGTTAATTTCTGCAATAAATCTTAACTATCTACACTAAACTTATAATGTCATTACAAGCTACTTCAGATTTATTCATTATATCTACAAAGGCCGTGGGACAAGAATTAATCGACTACGACAAAACTACTTATAAAACCCGAACGTCACAAAGTGGATAGCTCTGGAGTAAGGCTTCTGGATCTTCGCTGACTCACATAAGGCAGCGTTAGTCAAATTGCGTCACATTTCGTTTTGCGACTCGCTCTTACAAATGTTCCAGTCACAACAATTGTGTGTTGCCTAAAACTACGAAAAATCGAATTGAAACAAAACGAATAAGCATCCAAAATTCGACTTGAAATTCCAAAGCAATGGAACCCTGCTCATGCTCCTTGTCACTGCGCCATACTGTTCATTTCTAATCGAGGATTATAACTTGTCAGGCATTCTAATTGCAAGTGAGTCGTGATATAAAAAATAAGAATCCCTGAAACAGACTCTTGCATTACTCGGGACACTTCCAAAGGTCAGACGAAATAGCTGTTCTTTAAAAATGACTTTCAAAAAGCCCAAAACTCATACTCAATTATACTCTTAATTATTAAAGTTAATAGCTAGTTGGCCTCATTTTAGTTCCACTCAAACCTTCTTGATTACATTCATTATAGTCTTAATTTAATTTAATTCACATGAGTGCCTACCAAACCAGATGTTTCATTAAGTATGGTCAACGTATGGTCAAGTATGGTCAACTTAATGTACGTAAAGTATTCAAAAAAAAAAAAACTTCAATTCCATTAAGCATAGAAAGAAAAGTTCACAGTCAACAATATAAAGTAATTTGACTTGACCTTTGATATTCACATACATAAATAGATTTAGATTATTTATTTAGTCGACAAAAAGTTTGTTTGCACTTCCACCCAGAAAGCACTTTAACGAGATTTCTCAAAAAGCACTTAAACTTTCTATTTTGTGCTTCCTTCTATAGGATTGTTTGTAAGTTACGTTCTATGCAAGCCCGAGCGACACAAGTGAAGAAGACTATTCCACGGAACTTTTAAGGCTCCGGTAAATCACTTTTGCAAATACCAAATGGAAGCCGCCTCCGTCTGGCAGGACGACATTTAGTTTCTTTATTTCTGTTGCTCGGGAAGGTAGAATTAGAAGATTGGGGCAGTGTTGGCAGGACTCTCTTGTGGAGGTACCTTCACTGAACCCTAAAACTTCATCCGGGATGCGAAAACTCTAGGACTTGATATTCGCAATTGACAAGTTATATCCAGCGATAGAGATAGCTTTAGACAACATCCAAAGAATTTTATGGATCAGTAATTAATTTGCCACTTCAAATGAAATTTGAGCCTTATTATTTAAAAGAACTGTCAGACATGTTCATTATTGAGTGTTTGATAGCTCTTTATTCTCAAGAACAGAACAATGATTAGAGCACGTTTGGAAATTACGTAACACTTAATACTCGGATGAAGATGCTGTATATGCTCTATTTAACGTTAATTGTTACGTAATTTCCAAATGATCCCTATAAGAAATTCTAACACGACACCTACATGTAACCGACTTGATCCCTTGATCCAAGCTTCACTTCAAACTCCCCATATCAATTTAATTCATGTGACATAAATTATGATCAGCCCCTAAGCTTCTTTATCAATTTCTTTTTCTCCCTCCGAGCTTTTGTTTATCTTTTTTTTACTTCTTAAAATACATAAAATATAATGAATGTCAAATGTAACACGACTTGTTCTTACATGAAGCTATTGATTTTCAGTTGATTTTCAGCTTGACACCAAAAAAATACAGCAACAAAAAAAGTTTATAAAATAACATAAAAGAAGCTTTAATGTAAATAAATCGATAAGGGATTTTCGTCTCATTCTATAAACTTTTTTACATGAGAAAAATAAAGATGTGAAAAAGCAAATATAAAATTGAAGATAGAGACAAAAAATTTTTCCGGTCCATCAAAATGTTGTTCCTTCATTTCAATCCTCGCATGCTTGTTTACTTGGAACAATAAAGGAGTAAACACGAAACTTTTTTTGTATTGCTAATATTTTGTTCATAGATACCATCCGCCCACGCAATAAGTCTCAATGGAGATTGGGAGTCTAGTCAAAAAGTCTGAGGACGAGAGAGAGATCTTAATCTGAAACTGTTGATCAATTTTTTGTGTATTCTTTCGGTTGGATTAGTACTTGAGGAAACGACTTTGAACGGATGAATAATTTGAATTACATTTATTAATGTGGGAGTTTTGGAACTGAGATTTGTTGATCTATGTCTCATTAAGAGAATGCTAGTGCGTCATAGATAGCGACTGTACCTGTAGTATTATGACTATACAAGAATCTAGGATATCGAACCATAAATAGACAAATTTGCCAGTGCGAGGGTAAGGCTTCTGTGGTCGAGTGGCTGGGCAACAGACCGGAGTTCTGTATCACTCATTCGTGAGTGCGTAGGTTCGATTCCCACAAGAGAGCGATCTCTCAATCCATTATATAGATTGCTGTCGTTACCACAAAGATTCCAACAATGTTCATGACATTACAGGTAGAATCAGAATACAGTAAGCCTCACGGATAAGTATATCCAGCTACAATACAGGTAATTCCAAAAAACATCAAGAAACTCGAGTTTCATTAATAATACATTTAAAGTGATTCACAAAAAGCCAACACAAATATTGCTTCCAAAAAAAAAAAAAAAAAACATCTCAAAATTCATTCACAATTCCGATTTTTGTAATCCTATTAAGGGTTCAAGTACCAAATTTGCAAGCTTTAAGCAATTCTCTCTCTTCTTCTTACTCTGACCTAAATATTTATATCTGATTTTCCAGCATAAAAGCTTCATTGAATCTCTATTAAGATTGTTAAATAATACAAAGCATTTATGGTCTATAAAAGTACATTGGAACTATTATCTATCCAAGCCATTCCATTAAGTGAAGCTTACAGAAAATTTTTCGACAATATACAGCCCACGCACATCACACAAATTTAATTTCAATCTGTATTAATTTTCATTGAAGCACATTACGTATGCATTAGTAACTCTCATGTGACTGCCTACGGTGATTTCGTATCTATCTCTCGTGATGCTACTTATAGCTAGAAACTTCCGTTTTATCAAAAAATTTCTCGTTTCACTCACGTTTTTCCTTTGTTTGCGTTCTGTGATAATATTTCACTGCTCTTTTGCGGCATGCCTCAGAATTTTGTGATGATCAAACCGTGCGTCTTAAAGGAATTTCTTCTTAATGCTTAAATTTGCATATTTTCATCCTCTCACCGACGTACATTGTCGATTCATCACACATTATATGAATGAAATTTCAGTTTTTTCGGTGCTTCTTTTTATCTCCACACAGCGTGACACGTACGCACTTGAAGAATTTATTGATAATCATTAGCAAGGCAGGAGGGAAACTTATTTTTTTTTGTTAAAAGTCATCGTCAATTCGGTACCTCATTTTATGATTTTATACATTTTGACATATTTAAGCGTGTCTTTTATTTTGTACAAAACGATAATCTTTTGTTGTAATTCTTAAGCACATATAAATTCTCATCAAGACGATCCTGACAAATTCAGATGAGATTTTCCATTGTGTCGTAAAATATAGTCTGAATGAAGTGTACATATTATGCAGTATGGAAAAAAGAGGGATGACAATTTTACGCTATATCAACCCTCTCATCATTATTCACCTGTCTTAAACTTATTTTTGAATGTACCTCTTGATTTTTACTAGAATGGAGGGACTCGTTGAGTTTGGTTTTTCGAATTTGCCTCTAATTTGAATTAAGCCTGCATTTTAGATGAGTAGGACTGCAGTTCTGAGCTATATCTTGTAGCATCCAAGGCTGCAATGTTTTGACCAAATATTTAGTCTTTGCTGATCTAGTTGAAAAAGCATAATTTCGAATAACGTGATCCCGGAATGGGATTCGAACCTACGACCACGATTTGCGATTTCATGAATCTTCCACTGAGCTATGGAAGGCTACTCGACTAAATGGCAAATATTCTAATTTAAATTATACATTGGTAGGACTTTGGAAGTCCGAATTCCAAAAGTCCAAAGAAACACCTACTCTGGAATCCAGGCTCTATTGAGGCGTCTCTACATTAAAATTCTCCCAACTCTGCTGTACCCTTTCTATAAATAGGAACATGCTGCAATAGTTGAGTCATATCACAACAATCTTGCACAGCGACTAAAATCCCGGAAGGAACGGGAGTGGAAATGGCAAAAAACCAGCACGATTCTAAGCACAAAGACACACCAAACTCCAAAACTTATATAACTATCTAAATTTTCTAATAGAAATTATTCGTTCCGTACATGCTAAAATTCCTTTAGACAAAAAAATAAAATAAAAGTAAGCATGTGACAACATAATCATCATATAAAAGAAGGGTAACGTAACATAAAAAGCTGATAATAGCGGTATATCATTTATCTATTTTACTTTCATACACATCCTTTTTTTCGTTCTCTAACTGTGTATATATATTTCGACAAAGTAAAAGGTTCCTCGTACATATAAACAAAAAAAGAAAGAAAAAAAATTTATTAACATAAAGTTTTAGAGACGTTCACATATACGAAGAATAATAATGATAAAATGGTGAAGAAGGTGGAGAGAAAAATCAATTTTTATAAAATAGGGCATTGGGGATACGCACAAATGATAAAGGTATAGAGAGGGTTGGAAAAATTTTTGTTTTGATAGTTGAGTCTTTTTTCTTCATATTGAAAGTCAACTTTACTTCTTCTTTGTTGTCATTTTCTTTTGAGTCAGAGGTGTAGTCAGGTGTAGATAGGATGAAGCAGAGCTCGAAGTTGACTCGGATTTTATGTGAAGTATAGTCGAATTGAGTCGACTTTTTCATACAAAATTTTTAGTCGATTTCAAGCTTTGGATGAAACCTTCATTATAAAAACATGATGAGATGCTTAGACTTATTCTTGTCCATCCTGAGACTAATCCGAGTAAAACAGCTGTGAACGTGACATTGCATCCTGTTTCTACTCGAATAGCTTCTATTTATTGCTAAATTGAAACTCAGAAATAGACCAAACTCTAGTAATGCCTCAATATTTGATGAAACAAAGCAAAACTTCAAAGTAGAGTCAGAAACAGACTGTAGTCAGAAGTGGAACAAGCAGTTTTCGTTGGAATTGGATTTCTGGAATGGCCTATAAACGGTTTATCACTTGGACTGCAGTAGTTAGTGAGATACATAATTTATATATGACACTTTGCCATATAGTTGATTAACCCTTGATAGCTCAGTTGTAGGAGGATGTGATCAGACATCATAAGACGTGGGTTTGATTCCCATTCGAGATCCATTATTTAAAATAACACCTTTTCAATACAAATCAACAGAAATAAGTAACTGAGTTTAATTTGTACAAAACAAGAATCATCCCTTGCTCCATCTATTGCACCCCTGTCTCAAAGACTAAAACAAAAATTTTAAAATTCAAGCACAATAATGCGTAAGATATTAGATTGTAGTTGCCAAGGAACAAAAAAAGGTGATTGAAAAATTTGAAATTCTAGGTCGTTTTAGGTTAAGTTTGTGGGAGTTGAATTCTCAAATGATTTTTTCTGAATCAGCAATTTGCCTTTTTTGAGGTCAAATGTTTCAAGGCTGATTTTATGCTTGTTGACGGAACATTTTGTGGTTCTTTTGGGGATTTTTTTCCGTATTAAAAATAGTTTTTGGTTTTATTTATTTTTTGAGGGAATTTATTGAACATTGGAAATACATTTAAGTGAATATTTATTAAAATGGAATTTCATTTGGTAAATGTTCCTGAAAAATATTTGAATTGTGTGAATTGATGAATGGAATTCTTTAAAAAAGTATGAAAATTAAAAAATGTTTAATTAAATATAAATTATTGATTTATGGGTGTTTTTAGTGGCAGCGTTTTAAATGCAATACGGTACGACACGGTGCACTACGGTACGACACGGTGCAATACGGTACGACACCCCTGAACACAGTTAGATTCCTGCTTAAAAATTCAAAGAATTTCATTAAGTTCCAGAAACAAGTTCCTTTTAAATAATCCAAATTAAAAATTCAAATTTTATTTAATCCGTTCTCCCAAAAATTCCCCAAACTCCGTTGTCCTTCATAGAAACATATTTTTTAAAGACATAATATCCATCTATTGATAAATATTCATTATGCCCTTAGTTATGTCAGATATTCAAAAAACAATATAGGTACATCGATGAGAATATTTTGTGTAGGATGTGAATAATTTTATTGAAATTCATTGAATATAACTGTACATTATCCCCTACCTCCTCCACAAAATTTTAGTTCACCTTTTGTAATAGAAATGCTTACGTATATTCCTATTCATATAGATATCCTTTCATGTTTCTCCTTTCTAAAGCTTTTAATGTGACGATACGATAGGAAAATATGAATATTAAAGTTTGAAGACCCAATATTCAAAGAATAGAAGCTTCACAATGTTTAAAGGCTTATTTACGTCGTTGATCCGGTTTTCTACAAAACTGAAAATATTTGAGCTCTTAAAATTAAAGGTTAAATGTATTTTTGTGCACGTAGGTAGATTGCTCTTAAGTTACCCAAAAGCCTTTCCAAATCGATTTGATGTATTTCTTAGGATTGATTAATGTTGTTTTGTATTTGATGCTGCTGAGTCTCATGGGAATAATTAGGAACAATAATAGAAACAGGGTAGAATAACAAGGAATTTTGGTTTATAGTTTGGGAAATTTAATATGATTTAAATGTTGGACCAGTGGTGAGCAACCTGTCGGCCGCGGCACAACTTGTTGGTAAGCCTCGACACACGGCCTACGGTTCATGGCATTTTCAAACATTTTTTACGGTAAACTTGTGTTCCGCACAACAGGTTGCACAAACTGATTTAGTGTGCCGCAGCACACAGGTTGCCCACCACTGAGCCAGACACTATTGTAAAACTGCAGTAATTATGAAAAATGTAAGTAACACAATAATCCAATTAAATTTACAAATTTCTTCTCTTTCACACAAATATCATTTCCAATTTCCTTCAAAAACATACATTTCCTCCCTGATAATGTCACAAAAATTATCAGAACATGAAACAAACTTGAAGTTTCGAAGATAATAAATTGGGAAATGTTTATGTTAATTAAAAGAACTACTTGACACGATACTAATTAAGCATACAACATATGTTACTTATTGAAGTTTTGTTATTTATACGTATAATTTCAGTAATACATGTATTGATGCACGCAAGGACATAGCCCGAGCAACAAAATGCGACGATCATTATTATTCGCTATAAAAATGAGTCGAGGCCAGCTGAAACTATGTCGTTGAGGGCAATCATACCTTCATGCTTCACGTTGGGCTTCAAGTCTTACCGTTCATACGACAACATAAAGATGTCCTAACAATCATGTTGTGCTGCTTAGGTAAGTAGAGATTATTTACTAAATTACCCATAAAGCACACGGCTTGCACCCGGCGCATGAATGACTAAAAATTCAGCCTTAGACAAAACTGACTCTGGTCTAAAGCTAGATTTTCATCCCTTACCCAAAGCCACAGTCATGTTGAGTTTGGGTCAGATTTTTGATCAATTGTTCACTTGATCAATTGTGTCTTTCGGGTTGCTCTGTTGACAATTCCTGCCCACTAAAGACATTCTTCCTAGAAAATGTAATGGCATTGTGGTGCACTGAGTAGCAATTCTAGTCTGTTTTCTTAGAATCGTTATAAGCATGAGTGACATAAAGTAGGAGAAGACGTCCATGTGGAGTAAATGTAGGTTAAATTAATTCTGAAGCAGAGGCGTAACCAGAAATTTTCAGAAGCTGCCACTCAATGCCTGTAAACTTCCTTGTATTGAAATCAAATTCATCAAAATTCAAATTTTCCTTAATCTGACTCCAAACCCATCAGCACTAGCCAAGAGCATGAAAACAATAAAAAGCACATCATCAATTTCTTGGAAAAAGGATGTTAAAATGATAATCGTGTTACTTCTGTACACAAATTGAAGCCTAATATTTTCATGTGATTTAAACTTGTTATGCATGCATCGTCATAACTTCCCCTCATTTTGCTAAGTGAACCTTAAATCAATTTTTATTTATTTAACAATGTTACTGAAATATGGGGCTGAACACATCAGCATGATATGCTGAATATTTATTTTTCGCGACATTTTCTCTTTAAAGATTTTTTGGTTCCTTTAACTTTTTTAATGAAAATTGAATTTTTTTTCATCGATTGGATTGAATTTTTGTCCAAGGCAATTTAGTTAATTGCCTACGCACATTTACATTGGGTTAGGCCTTTTTTTCGATCGTTTAAAATTATTATCGAAAATCATTTCTATTATTACTAATTAGTAAACCTTAATTGTATTATAAACTTTACACCGACCCGTATCCATTTGATCCCTTTTTTATGAGAAAATTTTGTGAATTGTGGCTTGAATTGTGTTCAGTTTGGTCAGTGTGATTGGTTATCATAATTTTTCAAATTATGCATTTTAATTTAATTATCAATAAAATATTTGAATTAATGCCTTTGTGCTGGTCATTTCAAAATTAATAATAAGTGGTTATATTAATTGATTTAAAAATCCTGTTTGAATTGAATGGATCATCAAAGTTTATTTATTTAAATTGACAAAGAACTAGCGGAAAGAAGCTGTTTCCGGTATACGACGTAGAAATGGCTGAAACCAGGCAGTTTGATTTCGGCTTCAAGCCAAATTCGATGAAGTCTCAGTCTCAGGAAAGTCCCAAGTCTTAACTTTGATCCAAGTCAGATCAGGAAGGTATTGACTCTGTTATGAGGCTAGATTCTATCGAATCTGACTTCGGACCAGAGTCAAGGTGGCCTGATGCCAGCCATTTCAATGATTCGAGCATTTTTATGACATGAGCTTTCTGGGTTTGATAAAGACTGTATTGCTTTTAGTATTGGAAATTTATAAGTCCCAAGTGGCCAGCGATAGAGCCAGTTTCATGCGTCAACCTCATATTTCACAGTGAAAGCAGTCAACCCTAATAGTAGGGCGGAGTCAAACGAGAACAGGATGCATTAGTCTGGAAATTCGCCATTCTTAAATAAAAATTAAGCGATTCAGTGAAAGTTGGAGAACATGGATCACAATTAGTCTGTATATCCAGAAAGGCAACCCTCTTTTTTGAATGAAATTCTTTAAGTTAATAGAGCCTTGCTTCCAAAATTCTAACTTCACCCTTGCCTTCCCCCTCCTCTATCTGAAGCGTTTTCTTGCTTTGTCGCAAAGTTGACATGACGGCACAGTGATGACTGGTTCCATGAAATTCAAATTCGTTCTATTCTCACTTCTAAAATTATTTTCACTTCCATTTTTCCACATTTCTCATTTAATTTTCTATCTCCTACATTTTCCAGTCAATAATTTTTCCTACCGATACGAGACCGCCAAAATATTGCGCGATAAGCGTCTTTTGACAAAAAATAAGTGAACGCCACCAAAAATATTAATTAGCAATAATATTTTTTTTTACTCGATGAAACGTTTCATATCTGAAATTAATAAAATTATTGAGGCAAAAAAAAAAATTTTTTTTTTCGTAAAATGACATTTGCGTGTTTTTTCCTCCTTTTTCATATTTTCCGCTTCAGGACACACAAAAATTTATTGCGAAATTTTCAAACAGATGCTGATGAGTGAAACATTAGTCGGCGAATTTTACTGATGATAACTTTTTTTTCTCTCTTCTGATGATGATGATAAGAAGGCACCGAATTTATTTCTGTTTTATCTCATTTATTGAGCTTTCATTGGTGTTAGATGAATAGGACGTTAGCTTTTTAATGAATTCAGAGTTGGAATTGATAGTTATGGCATTTATTTAGTAAGTTGTTCATTGACATTATCCACAGAAGTCGTTTTAGTTCAAAAGTTGCTCAACTTCTTGCCCGAGTGACACAAATTAAGGAAACCTGTCTAAAGGCTTTTAAGAATGCATAACCTCAAATGGAAGTTTTTCCTCAATGGGAAAATCAAATAAGCAATCAATTATGATTCAAGGCCTCTCTCAGATGGCCCCAAAAAATTGGTTACTGCTGGTCTATCACTGGCTTCAGTCTGCAATTACCAATAAAAAGTGCAATCCTGCCCTCTATCGAAGCTTCTTTCTTAGAGTTCTTTGGTCAACCAGCTCTTTTACCAAATTAACCATAGAGACTAAAGCTCCTTGACCCTCCTCAACTTGTGTCTCTCGGGTTCAATGTCAACTCTGTTGATAATTTTATGGAGACAGATGTTAAATATTTTTTTTTTTATTTTGAATAAACGAGAAAGTTTTGTGAAATTGTTCATTTTTTGTCGTTAATACTGATCAAAAAATTTCATTTGTGGACTATTCTTCTTGACTTCTATGAGAATAAAGCTTTTGCCAGATGCTAATTTTTAGATGATTTATAGGTTTTTAATTTATTATTAGATACACTTTTAATTAGTCTGGTTTATATTTATTGAACATTTCATTTCCATTATTATTATTAACGTGAATTATGGGAAATATTGTTAGAAAAATTGTTGAAATAAATTTTCATGGATTTTTAGAAAAACTGTAATAACATTGGTGAAGGAAGTGGGGGTTTGTGAGAATTTTACAATTCTAGCTACAATTTTTTAAATGGAAACAAAATTTTAAAATCTATTTTTACTATTTCTACGATAATGCTTGGTCCTTAATATTAATAACAAGGCCTGTGCTATTTTAGTTCGAATATTTATATTCACACCGTTTTCACGTGTGAATGTATTGAATTTGTTCAGATTGAAAAATCAGTTTTTTGGATTTTACAGCCAAACTAAGCAACTAGGCAAGTTTTGTTCTATTACAAAAAGTTTGTGCCTGGGATTCCTCACCATAATCAAAAAACAGATTTGAAATTGGTTGAGGCATTGCTGAGAAAATCGAAAAATTCGCTTTCTGTAAGCAAGCAAACAAGCAAACAAGCAAACAAGCAAACAAGCAAACAAGCAAACAAGTTAATCAGCAAGAAATCTCAATAACGAGACATCGTAGAGACTTCTAGTTTTTTGCAATCGATCCGTGCTGCTCTATAGAAGAGCTGATTAGATTTTGGGCATGGCAGGAACAGCCGTTGCTTCTAAAAAAGCAAAATACTTTCGTTTCCATACAAAATTTCAAAATCAATGGTTATTGTGATTTTTGAAACATTTAACATTGTATGAAAATTATCAAACATTTGTCTACCCGATTGAGCCTGATCCTCAAACATTTGCCAAGCGAAGCTTGGCCTACCTGCTGGAGCTTGGTTCCTCAAACATTTGCCAAGCGAAGCTTGGCTACCCGCTGGAGCCTGATCCTCAAACATTTGCCAAGCGAAGCTTGGCCTACCCGCTGAGCCTGATCCCTCAAACATTTGCCAAGCGAAGCTTGGCCTACCCGCTGGAGCCTGATCCCTCAAACATTTGCCAAGCGAAGCTTGGCCTACCCGCTGGAGCCTGATCCCTCAAACATTTGCCAAGCGAAACTTGGCCTACCCGCTGGAGCCTGATCCCTCAAACATTTGCCAAGCGAAGCTTGGCCTACCTGCTGGAGCCTGATCCCTCAAACATTTGCCAAGCGAAGCTTGGCCTACCCGCTGGAGCCTGATTTCTCGAACATTTGCCAAGCGAAGCTTGGCCTACACGCTGGAGCCTGATCCCTCAAACATTTGCCAAGCGAAGCTTGGCCTACCCGCTGGAGCCTGATCCCTCAATCATTTGCCAAGCGAAGCTTGGCCTACCCGCTGACGCCTGATTCCTTAAACATTTGCCAAGCGAAGCTTGGCCTACCCGCTGACGCCTGATTCCTCAAACATTTGCCAAGCGAAGCTTGGCCTACCCGCTGGAGCCTGATCCCTCAAACATTTGCCAAGCGAAGCTTGGCCTACGCGCTGGAGTCTGATTCCTCAAACATTTGCCAAGCGAAGCTTGGCCTACCCGCTGGAGCCTGATCCCTCAAACATTTGCCAAGCGAAGCTTGGCCTACCCGCTGACGCCTGATTCCTCAAACATTTGCCAAGCGAAGCTTGGCCTACCCGCTGACGCCTGATTCCTCAAACATTTGCCAAGCGAAGCTTGGCCTACCCGCTGACGCCTGATTCCTCAAACATTTGCCAAGCGAAGCTTGGCCTACCCGCTTGAGCCTGATCCCTCAATCATTTGCCAAGCGAAGCTTGGCCTACCCGCTGACGCCTGATTCCTCAAACATTTGCCAAGCGAAGCTTGCCTACCCGCTGGAGCTTAATCCCTCAAACATTTGCCAAGCGAAGCTTGGCCTACCCGCTGGAGCCTGATCCCTCAAACATTTGCCAAGCGAAGCTTGGCCTACCCGCTGACGCCTGATCCCTCAAACATTTGCCAAGCGAAGCTTGGCCTACCCGCTGACGCCTGATTCCTCAAACATTTGCCAAGCGAAGCTTGGCCTACCCGCTGGAGCCTGATCCCTCAAACATTTGCCAAGCGAAGCTTGGCCTACCCGCTGGAGCCTGATCCTCAAACATTTGCCAAGCGAAGCTTGGCCTACCCGCTGACTGATTCCTCAAACATTTGCCAAGCGAAGCTTGGCCTACCGCTGACGCCTGATCCCTCAATCATTTGCCAAGCGAAGCTTGGCCTACCCGCTGACGCCTGATTCCTCAAACATTTGCCAAGCAAAGCTTGGCCTACCCGCTGACGCCTGATTCCTCAAACATTTGCCAAGCGAAGCTTGGCCTACCCGCTGGAGCCTGATCCCTCAAACATTTGCCAAGCGAAGCTTGGCCTACCCGCTGGAGCCTGATTCCTCAAACATTTGCCAAGCGAAGCTGGGCCTACCCGCTGACGCCTGATCCCTCAAACATTTGCCAAGCGAAGCTTGGCCTACCCGCTGACGCCTGATTCCTCAAACATTTGCCAAGCGAAGCTTGGCCTACCCGCGAGACTTTTTATGGAACGGTGTGAATATATCCGCATTGGGTTTCTACCCGATACACTAGTTCGAAATTAAGTTCGAATATTTCGGAATCAAATTCGAATTTTCGAATTTACCAAATTAAATTCGAATTTTTCGAAATTAAATTCCAATTTTTCGAAATTAAGTTAAAATTTTAAAAATTAAATTCGAATAAACCATTCATATTCATCACATCCACTTCATTTGTACCAATTCCATCAATATACATAACAAACAATGTTTTTCATTACAAACAAAAATTATTCAAGGCTATCAAGTCTCAAAGGTATCATATTATAGCACCGCCATCGAACTTTTTCATCAGAATACGCATTAAAACTTATATGAATAGGTTCAAAAAATCTGAATTTGATATTTGCGTTTGGGGGTCGTTCATTAGTTAGGTATCGAGGAAAATAGACTTTTTGACCTCCTTCCCCATATTTTCTTCAAAACTTACTTACTGATTTTTTACTTCACTGGTCATACAGGTCAAATGTGATCCTTGTTGTCAATTAGTTTGCATCTGAAGCTGGATCTATCGCTTGCCATCACTTGCAAATTACTGATGTCGAGTGTATTACCATTGACTACTATTGACAGAGTCTTTCCTTCTGAACATAATCTAGCATTGTTTTTATCCGAACCCCTCCCCTTCTCCAGTTCACTCTTCTTACAAATGCGTTACGAAATAAATGAACGGTCCCCACCAGATTCGACACCCTTCTACTTTAGAGCATGCTTTACATAATAAGTGAACTGCCCCGATTCAGAATGAAAACTTTTCGAACATTTTCTCTAACTTTTTACTTTTTTTCTCCCTATAAAAATAAGCATTCCGGAAAAAGTCTCGATTCTATCTGAAACAACACCAGTAAAAAAAAAGAATAAAAATATTTCAGTCAACCGCAAACAAATGAGAAAATTTTTCACAAAACTATAAACTTGCTGTCGGCATTTTTTCTAATGAAATCAAAATGTTGATGAAATTTTTGATGTTTTTTTTCTCACAATTCATTGCCTTAACAGTTCACAACAAAAACCCATCTAAATGCACATATGTGAACATATATAAGGGATGGTATGTATTGTTTATAACCAAACAACATACTATGAGCAGCACAGCATGTGACAGGGAAGAAAAAAGTTGTTGAAAAAGGAAAGAGTAAAAACTAATTTAATTCCAACGCCCCTCAACATGTTTTCTTGTTTTATTGCAATATCAAATTATCATAATTCAAACAATAAGCCATGGCAAATTGACATAAATATTTGCGTGAATGTAGGGCGCTCCTAACTAAGCATTCGGTTTTTCATTTTCTATTTTATGATCACGTACTTTTGACTTGCGGTGACATTTTAATGAGCATAAAAAATTCATGCTCGAGTAAGGTGAATGTTGGCGGTAGTGTAGGCATATTTCTTTTAAAACATAAATGGGTTAGAGATGTTTGGGAAATTCTTGAAAATGTTGGGTAAATTTAGAAAAAAGGCCGTAAAGTTCAAAACGAGGGATGTTTTGTGGAAATTGAGCTTTTTCAAAATTATACCTTAAATTCTATCGAAATTGCTGTTAAAAAATTGATTTAGCTTTAGATAAGTCTGTCGGATTTATCCAAAGCTGCAGGTCTGCTGACAGAGAATATAGATTTGCAGCCTTAAACGAACTAAAAGGTACAACCGAAAACTGCAGGTCTGCATATTCAAAATTCAGGAAAGCTGCACAATCTGCAGCCTGCGTATCCAAAATTCAGGTCGTAACCCTCTTAAAATCTGTAAAGGGTCATTTACTGATTAAGTAATACTCTTAGGGGAATAGCTTAATAGTTAAGTATCAGATAACTACTATTAATTAATATCATTTGTGGGTTCGATCTCACCACGCCCAAACTTGAAATGCCACAGTGATTCCACACTAATAATGCCTCTGCACTCAGTTTGGATAACACTAGTTTATATGAATGACTATCTGTCTGTCTGCCTCAAATTCTCATCAAAGCCTACAACCCCAAACTGCTATGCCTCTTTTCGTACTAATTCAGACATAATTTTTATGACAGGTCTTTACATAATCTGACATTTTAAAGTCACTTGAAAGCAGAACAAAAAACAAAAAATTTCCATTATATTTACTATGATTAAGATCCATGCGAGTGGATGTGCTCGTTTTTCATATTATTATTATGAATAAAAATATAAAGTTGAATTAACGAGAGGTGGATGTGAAGTGTGTGTGTGCGTGTATATACATATGTGAATAAATATGCTTATTTAATGATACATAAGAAACAATAAGCCTGATGATGATGAGTTATACGAGTAGGAGAGATGCTGAGATTAAAATACATATCTCTTAATTTTCATTACAGAATTTATTTATGTAGATGTGGAATCAAGTTGATTTCTGATTAAATTTAAGGGTTTTATAAGATAATATTCTAAGTAGGAGATCAGACATAAGCCTTTACTATGACGTAATTGAGGAATGGTCCCTAACCAATCAGATGCATTATCTGGCTTATATTTTCTAAGATTACAACCTAGCATTGAGAAGTACATAAGATCGTATAACATAAGAGCAATCGTCGTCAATTGAATTGAATTGATTGCCATTTTTCAATAAGCTCATTCATATTGGGGCTGTCCACTTATTACGTAATGTGGAAAATTAAATCTAATTTTTGAATCACCAACCCTGTCCTATGCCCTCTTCGTATCAAAATATATCAAAATTACAAGGAATGTCAGTTAGATGTCAAAATTGAGAATTTGTACAAGCATTGTGATTCGACCAGCCCAGTCCGATAGAAAGCATTTTGTAGCAGCATAGGCTCCAAATCGTAACATGGCTCCTTACTTACTGGAAGATTGTTGCATACAGCCCCTTTAGGGTCGTTCAATCATTTCTTAAAGTTCTAAGGGTGGAGTGAGGGCCAGATTTGGTTACGGACGGAAAGTAGGGACAGAAAGTCGATTTTATCGCGTTACGTAATATTGAACCGTCCCCTTATACATAAAAGAATTTTTGTAAAATTTTTCAATATTGTCGCATCATCAAAACTTGACTTTAGCAACTGAGTATCGTTAGCAACATTTATAACAACTAGTATCTCCATGGTTTGAATACAGAAATATCCATTACATAAATAAGCAAATATTAAATTTCCATAAATTCTTCTCAATATATTAAATGAGCATCAAATCAAGCCATAAATGCATTAATAATCAATCCATCAATCATATACATATTCAGACGAAATTCAATTAAGATAATTAATACCAGACATTTAATATTATGCTTTTATTTGGGTGAACTGAAATAAAGTCTGGGGATAATTTATCTCGATAGATATGAAAGTCATCTTATTTATTCCATCTTGACACCCATCAGAATCCTGCCTTCGTAACATTATTTTTTGAAAAAATTTTTGTAACTAATTTTATACAAATTAACGATGATGATGCAGAATAACAAATTTCTATGGCATCAGTATTAATGCTGTCGCAATTTAGGTATAGTAACTTGGATACAGTAACTGCAGTAAAAGAACATGATGAATTAAAAAAGAAAGCATTTTGTTTGATTTTGTGATACGTATGAAGTTCATATTTACTCTACTGGATAAAAACATTTTAATAATGTATCAAGCAGGGCTTCAAAGTTATATTACATCAAATAATGAGACTAATAATGTGAAGGCAGACATAGAAATTAATATTGTATGCGTATATGAATGGTTGTTGTCTGTCATTTCATAAGTGATTTCTTGTCGTATTAACAACACTTTACACAATGATTGGGAGATGGTTTTCTGCTAGGAATTGAACTCATGTCCTTATGCAAGAGAGACCCACAGATTTTTGATCTGTTGCCTAACTACTGAACTACGGAAGCTTTTTCTTATACTTGGAGATTTTCCATAGATATGGCTCGATACTCCAGATTCATTTCCTCTAGTTCGACACTTATTATTTACAATCTCGACATCAAAATGTACTGAGTCCTAGGATTTCATACAATTCAATTTCGGGACGATTGAATCACTCAATTTTAACTCATTTAATCACTTAAGACAATATTGCAGATCTACAATATGTCCTGAATCAGGGACGCATTAAAGGATCAGGGACGCATTAGTGGTCTAAATGGAAGAGCGTTCGCCTTACGTTCGAAAGGTCCTGAGTTCAATCCCAGCTCATATACAATTTTCAAAGCATTTTTCCATTTTACCGTTCTAGTTAGTTACGAAGCATGTTTCGTTAGTTAGGTGCAGTTTTGAGGTCTTTACTTTATGTGTATCTCCACTGCTAGGTGTGCAAGGATCAAGATTATTAATTGCCGTGCCTTCATTTCATAAGGTTGGGCTCTTCAATTGATTGTCTATCCACTATTTTATCCTGCAAATATGTAGTTCATGCAAACAGACATGCCTACACATATTTTTTTAAGGATGTGCCTATACTATATGTCTACATATATAAAACGTTAGATTATGCCTCATCATAGCAATTTATGTCATGGCTTTTGAAATTTCAAGTTAATACTTTTTTAAAGGTGTTGCTTACAAAAGAATCTTAAATGTCATGACATGATTTTTGTTGTATTAAAATAAATTGGAGTAAATATGCGCTTCCAAATTTACGAGCATACGCATATGCTTTGGCAAAACAATACTCTTGTGTTGAGCAAATTAGAAATGTTGCTAAGGCTGTAAAATTTACTCTCAGCACTTAAATCCTCAAAGCAGTTCTTCCTTGAAAATTTTACCCCCAACTAAAATTCCACAAAAACACGTATCCAATAAAATAAAAATCATTCATGTAACATTATTGCCAATCGTTGGTGGCAATAAACAGAACACACAATATCTTTGGTAATAAATCAATTTTTACTTTTTGTTGTCACCATTAAAGCATTGATCCTTGGAAAGAGAAAAAAATTTATTGAAATGGCTTCTTTACATTACCAACATTTGATGTTTTTTTGTTCCTCCTTGAAGTATTCGTAAATGGTTCCATTCATTACGAAAAAACCAATACAATAATTCACAATACAGCATCTAAAAATCATTTCTATGCTGAAATTGACTGAAAATGCGCGGATTGAGACAAAATAAAATACGAATAAATTAAGTATATGTTATGTTCATGTTTATTTTCATTCTGTTTACCATAAGTTGGGGGTTGTTTAAGAATGTCGTATTGTATGTAAGGTTGAGTAGCTGATTATTCAAAATTTGAGAATTTTCAGTCATATTTAATCACTATTGATTCACTGTTGTTTCTATCCAATATTATTAGATTTACTACTTATAAACTTCGATGACTATGCAGACAATTGTGATCAAGTTGCATCCTCAGATGGCTTTATTAATGGCCTTATCTATCAATTTTAACTGTCGATTGCAATATTGTCTCAATCAGCAGCTTCAATCAGGAACCGCAGGCCTACATTTCCTGTGTTTGGCTAACGCATCTAAACCTCAAATTTTCGACTGTACCTTATGATTTGTAATCTTGACAGGCCTACAGACCTGATCGAAAAAGCTTCTGCTTCTGCAACAGTCATATACCATGAATCTGAAAATATAGTTCAACTGGACAAATAAGTGTCATACCTGAATTTTTTTAGATCAATTGCGATCCATGACCTTCCGTAGATGTCTCCTAAGCTGGCTCTATTGCTGTTTTTTGCTCGCAATTTTAACTGTACCAAATGCAATAATATACAGTTAAACGATTTATTCATTTATCTTGTCAACTAAATTTACTGCAAAATGGTCAATTGGACCAGACTGATCTTTTAAGACATGAAAATCTTATTGTCCTTCTTAATTAGTTTAAATCTATGGATCATAAAATACAGATGTTTAGACTAAGTGAAGCAGCAGCATTCAATAATTTCAAGTTCCTACCATACATCATTTAGAAATCATCCCTTAGATAAAAGAAGAAGATTTTTTGTTTATTTTTTACTGCTCAATTGTAAAAAAGTTTACATTTTTTTACGATTTCTGTGGGATTTTTGCGTCATCACACGCATATCTTTGGTAGGTGTTCTCTAAAAAAAGTTTTTTATTTTTTATTATTGAAAAAAGTAAAATTCAATTAAAGCCTAGATGAGCTGTATAAAAAGAATCATAATAACTCGCGAAAGTAAATAAAAAACGACGAGGGTTGGAAATGCACAGACGATAAAAAAGATTCACGTCTTTTAAAGCACAATTCATGAAAGTTGAGATGAAATGAAAAGTGATGCAAAATGACTCAACTTCTACATCTATTATCAAGCTATATACCGTCGTCGTTGTCGTTTGTTGTGTCTTGAGTATGGAGGGAGGAACAAAAAAAAATCATAAGCGAATTTCTGGTTGCGATCATAAAATAAAGAAAGTTTTATGAGTTCTTCATAAAAATTTATGGCAATTTCTCATTCTTCAAATATATATCTTGCTCGTCGACAGCTTTCAGTATTACATTTATTGGCAAGAATTTATGAACACATTTTTTTCTTCCCTTGCTTCCCTCATTCACCAGCCCATTTTTGCCATCAATGAATTTCTTTTTTCTCTGTAAATAAATAAATTTTTAGCTCATTTTTCCTGTTCATGTGATTTTTTTTTTGGTTCCATTCATGCTGGTTGACTGGGGGAAAATTTATTTCGAGGGTTGGAAAATGCAATTTCAATGAATTTTCACATTTATAGCATAAATAGCTGCAATTTGAACACTTCTATGTTGCAATCTATATAGATACATAACAAACACAGCTTATGTGTCAAAACAATTCTCAAATGGTAGATGTTAATGCTTGGCAAATGTACTAAAATAGTTGTTATCAATAGAGCTGTAAAAAAAAGCATCAAATTGTGGCTTAAATTTGCTAATTTCTCTTTGTCGGTGTCAAATGCATTAAAAATGCTTTTAGTTGCTTTTAGTATTTAATGTCATCTTGATTCGTTTCCGGGAGGATAAAAAAACTGTAACATTAACTAGTTATAATGTTTTTTGGTTCACTTAGGGTGGGACTGTAACAAGAGTTTTACTTACGGTAAACTATGTTCCTATGAGGAATCTGTCCATGGTTGGTACAGCAACTAGAAGCTCCAAATGCAACTTGAGGAAGATCAGTGATGAAAGAAGGCCCGCTTTTTGTGCGGACAGACAATTTTTACAAACTAGATGACAGAACTTGGCAACATAGTCAGTTGGAAAGCTCTTAGTTCTAACATAAGCTTAACATAGCAACATGGTTTCAGGAAGTAAGTCCGACTCGTTCCTTAATCAACCTTGTACTAAGAATGCAATGTTCCGATTTATTCTTGAGATAAAGTAATTTTGAAATGGCTGGAAATTCGGCCAAAATTCAAATTATACATCAAATTTGAGCCAAGCATCTTATCGTTTGCACTACCAGGACATTTAACTGCTACAATTTCCGATGTTTTCCTAACAAACTACTTCAAAATTTGTTCTTAATTACTTGCAAGGGATGGATTTTAACAAGATGATCTACTCTTTTGCACAAATTTGCATTCAGGTGAAGGTTAAATGGCATCCAAGTAGTAATTCTAATAGCATTTAACAGCGCCATACTGCAGCCATTAGGCTGTTCTAATTTAAACAAAAAATCCTAGTCATCCTCCTCAAAATTTCCTAAAACTTGCACTTAAAAAAGACCTTAAAAAACAGAAAAAAGTCCTCAAAAAAATTCCCAAAGTAGAAGTTAAAAATTTTATTCTCAAGACGAAAAAAAAATATTCCATCCAATAAAACATGCAATAAAAAAAATTTTTAAGGACGCATTTTAACTGCCTGAAATGCCATTTTTAAGACAATACAACAAATGTTATTTAATTTTCTCTCACAATAAATATGCGCTATAAAATATTCTCAAACCATAAACAATGACTTTACAACCTACTTTTATTCGCATAGCCATAAAAACACTTCAATATTGTAGTTATACGGGAAATTAGATATCGTATGCCATTGGCATTGCTTTAAAATGGCTGTAAAATGCTTTTTTGCTGTTGCTCATCATTGCATGTTATTATTTCCATTTTTTTATATTAAAGATAATGGCACTCAATATTGTACTTTCATTGCTTTCTGTCTAGATTCACAGAAAAAATTACAAAAGTACTCAATCTTATTGAGTCACTTTAGCGCATTTTTGTCCTAAAAATCGGTCAAATTTTGTTTGAAAAATAACGGTCAAGTAAAATTCAAATCTTAAACGAGGGGAAGTTTTCTAAGAATTTTGTAAATAAATTGAAAAATTCATAGAAAAATCATTAATTAAAGCATTTAGAGATAGTTTAAAGCTACTGGATCAAGCGATAAGCCAGTTACTTGTTAAGACGGAGCTAATGCTTCAAATCCTAAGTCTCTAGGATGCCTGGTTGCTGAGATCTCACACCTCACCCTTCCACCCAGCCAAGCAAAGCGCCCTTTGTCTCAAAAAAAGCTCCAAAAAGTAAGAATATCAGCAGCATCGAAAGCAGAACACAAAATTATTTTCGTACGAAAAGATTACGACAATGTCATTTCCATTGAATGTTTTATGTGAAATATTTATGTATGTATTAAGTTATGTACATTGATTTTTTTTTCTTATTTCCATTACCCTTATTATTCTTACGTAACTGTTGTAGATATCCGTTCAGCATAAAAAGAAATGTCGAGGAACTTTGGATAAACTTTGAACTAAATATTTATGTGGTTCAAAACTTTTTCATGTCCAGTTGTATTTGTAGACCTTTTTTTTCTCTTGTTGCCTTTAAGAATAATTCAATGTGCCTACCTCAATGGCTTACAAATAGACGAGGGACTGTTTTGAAAATTGTACTATAAATAAGAAAAGTTACGCCATTGTAGTCTCAAGATGTTTAGGTTATAGATTAATTTTACTTCCTTAATGTTGTTGCTGTTTTGTTGTGTCGGAATTATTTAAAGATTTTTTGTGGGAAGCTGTTTAAGAGACAAGAGGATCCATTTGCATGTTTTCTGACACTTGGGCTGATATCATTTAATTTACTTGCCGTAATGGTTTTGGAAGTGTCTCTAATCTCAAACCGACTATTAGCACGCAATCTAGGTCTGCTCATTGTCTATTAGGTAGGAAGGCTCATGAAACCAAGTTCTCGAAAAGAAGACTTAAAGTTGACTATAGTCATCGACTATCTCGAATAAAGATGGATTGACATCGACTTTAGTCGATTAGCAGATACATGTAAATTGTCGACTTTAACAAACTAAAGATGAACAAGGTTCGACGTCTGTAGAATAGCACATATCGGTTAATCGATCCAAAACCCGACATCAGGCCAACCTGACTCTGGTATAGTTGTGAATTTGAACCGAATCCGGTACTAAGTCATAGTCAAGCGAGTGTTCATGCCTTGCTTCAAATAATTGTATTCCATCCATAGGCTCCAAAAATCTTTCAGTAATTTACATTCACAATCCAAATGTGTTATGTGTTATTCGAATTTGTCTCAAAAAAATATAAAATTATGTAGACTGTTGTACAAGTAATCAGCAATGATTTTTATTAGTAAAGCTGAATTTTTTTGGCGTCCATGTAATTTTTATAGGAATTTGTCATAAGACTATGAGAGGATTGATTGTGTTTTGTATTGTTTTATGAAATTCAGAGCGAATAACTGCTTGAAATTGTAAGTATCCAGCATTAATGTCCTTTAAGACTACATAAACGTTCCACTACTGTAATGTGCTTCCAGATTGCTTCCAAATTCAACTCTTAACACAGGATGGACCAAATTTTGTGTCACGAAACACTAGTCAATGAAACACTAGCCATGAACAGCATGACGTGTGCGGTTTTGGTCGTGGCTTACCACCAAAGTGTCCCGAGCCCCAAAAGTTTGAACAGTTCTGCCCTAAACGTGATGTGCTCCCATATAACTTCAGGACTCAACCCTTTAAATCCAATATCAATCCATTCAGATTAAAAGTACTCAAAAGCAGATGAGACCATGCAAGATTCCGGAAAATTCCATTAAAATAATCTAAAATCCTTCTCAGAAGTGAATGGAAGCTTTCTTTTAAAAGAATCCCACAGAACAAACAGTATAAAAATAATTATATTATGGTCTAAATACCCAGAAAAGACATAAAATAGAATGGGAAGGAAGAAGAAGGCCGTAAAAAAAGTCAGGAATAAAGGCAAAATTTAAGTAACCGACGTACATAATGCATAAAATAATGATGATGAGTCAGTTTTATTGGCTTTATTGTTATTACTTCGCGATAAATTGCTTAGAATAAATTTATGGAAATTATCCACAGACTTGATTGCCGGTTCTATGTGCTCACACGTGTGAAAATTCAAATTGCGAATTAATCTTCATTTAAAAATCCAGCTTGACTTCTTGCTCGATGAAATTATAAATTTTGTCTGTATAAGTTTCCATTTAATTCTCACGATTAAGGAACAGCAAGAAGACAAACAATTTTCAGAAAAATATAAGCAAGTTGTTCATTTCCTTTTGTTTGCAGATAAGAAGTAGATTTTGAGTTAAAAGTTCAGGCTTTGTTATTACCTTTGATAATTCATTCACTTCAAATGTCTTAAAATCATGTCTGACTACCGTTCAAGGATTAACATTAAGCTTCGTTAATTAAAAATATTTGAAAAGTTTTGTGTAGCTGGAAAATGGAAGCATTTAAGAAGAAGAATGTTGAAAGACTGGCAATTATTAAAATTATGGATGGGTCGTTTATAAATTATGACTGTCGTTGTGGTGTCGTGGTTAAGTGTGATCTGTAATATCAAGCCATATAGGC